>NC_134830.1:39150956-39450956 GCF_004210375.1 Tachypleus tridentatus
TTTATAAAATGTTAGTGTTGTGAATAAGTTGTAATTTTCTCCCAAAAAAATTTGCTGTTGCAGACCAGCATGCTACTACATTTTCTATCAGATAGGCTAATTCATACATATAAAATCTATCTTGTAGCAATGGAGCTTACAAAAGAGAATATTTACACTTAAAAGACATTTTTTTCAATTGGCATGCAAATAGAAAAGAATACAAAGACCTGATGATTGAATAAAAATACACCATTAAATACAACTAAACCTGTATCTTTGTTGTCAGATTTACAGATAGGTGGTTTACTCAATTACTTATAACCATCAGTTACACTAACTAATGTCAAACAATATAGCTGATTAAGAAAAATTTACAAATAAAATTAACTTCACAAAACAACCAACTCACTGTCTCAGTTTTTCTGATCATTCAACCTACTGAATTAATCAAAACATTGCCACAATGATTTCTTATTATTATTTTCAATCAATTCTATGATCAGCTGAATTATTATCGTGGCTCTCAAAAATTATAAGCTAAATAAAATTAGCAATTATCAACAGGTTTGGATATTCTAACAATCCAATTCTCATCTGAGAATAATTTATCAGTTGAATGTAACTGATTAACAAGTGCAATGTAGTAAAATCCACTAACTGATCAACTCTAGACAGGTTAGAAAAATTGTTAAGACTATCTTTACTCTTTCATGCTATATGTAACTACATGTTTTAATGACAATCGAATAGCCATTTTCAAATATACTGAACCCCTTCTCCAGGTTTCATTATACCATTATCAGGCTTTGAAGTTATAGTAGGTCATAAGAATACTTTAAGTTTCATATACAAAATTTAACAGTCATTTACTATTATGGGTCAGGGTTTCTTTTAGGTGTCTATTTTTTCAACTGAAAAATGTTGAAAAATAATTCTTCACCCCCAAGTATAATTTATACAATTCTTTAAAATATAACTACTGAAAAACTTGTACCAAACATCTAACACTTGGACAACATTCTGTCATATTTTTCCACCTTGATGAAGGTGACTACTGTGTTCACATGTGATTCTCTTTACCAGATTATATTGTACCTAGAATTATAATGCAAGAGCAATCAAAACAAAGGTTTTCCTTAAGCTGCCTTTTTTCAATGAATATTTTAGCTGTCAACTTTGTTTACCATCCATTCTAAAAATACAAATATGAAACCCATCACTGAAATGGACACCACCTCTGTATACTAACAAAGACAGGCATAGAAATTTATACAATCTCCTTTACATTTTTACAGTAAATCCAGCTATAGCAGGCTAATAAGAATAGTTATTTTATATTAGACAACTTTCATATATCATAAATGTAATCTTTTATTGTAATGTGGTATTATAATGAGAAGTCAAAGCATACAAGTTTAAATAAAATGGCGAGCTCCTTTACCCATTCTGTGAACATCTTTATGTGGATCTTATCATATCCCCAATTATCTGTTTTTATAAATATACCTCTAATTATCACTCAGAGATTTAGCTTTGTAACTTATCAGTTGATTGTTAGTTATACGATTAAAGAAATACACACCTGTTATGTAATTACACTTTGAAGGACTTTTCTTGCAGGAAAATGAATTGGTTTGTAACTAATATTTTCCAATCCACCCTATCCTAATCATCTACACATGTTGGAAACAAAATATGGCAGGAAAAGCATTACATGCTATATATATATTACCCTTTGAAGCAAAACTGAAGTAAAGGACTTCATGCAATTTTTACTGAAGAATGCAATTTAGTCTTACCTTTTCAGTTATTGATAACAGCAAATGGCACGGCTGTTGTTTATGATGATATAACATAAATGAGATACCTGCACTAGATGTATGCACAAAGGAAATCACATGCTTAAAAACTAATTTTATTACAAGCTACAAATGACCAATGCAATATATTTCTTGATGCCCCACATCAAATTATATAATTCTATGACTGAGTTTAAACTGTAATATTTTTATTTACTCAAAAATTTATAATTATTGTGTTGGAAATAAACAACCACAAAGGAGACACATGATTACAACAGCATGTTATTTTGGATATTTTATGTGAAGAATGGGACAATTAATTATAACAAATTTTCAAAACACAAATGTTTACTAATTAATCACAATAGACTTCTCTGATGGTGACATGCTACTTTTAATACTCTGCCATTATTTATTTCCTTGGTTTGCAAGGAAAACTTAATACAAACTCAACATATTTTATATGTTGGAAAGCACTGTACATTGTCTATCATTTAAAACTTATTGTATGTTTAAGGTATGTAATCAGAGACACTTGCCCCAGAACACTAGTCACACTTAAGAAAGTGTGACTCTTAGTGTATAAGAATAATTTTCATAGATCTATTTCACTGTATTTATCAATATTTTAAAATTTATAAACTGTTACGCTTTCTTGAAAGTCTGGCTATGTTTCAAACCTTTATATGTGTAAAACATATTAATCATTATACACAAATATTTTCTTTGAAACCTGTAAGTTTTATATATAACTTACACATACCACTGCAAATATTTAAACTTGTACATAAAACAAAAATGGCTTCACAGCTAAGTAGTTATGAACATAAAAATCAACTGGCATCTAACAAATATTCTGTTAAATGCTTTTTTATAAACAGGATTTTCACATGTGTCACCCTTAGCAACACCACATTTTTCATTTTCTTTTAGCTCAAAAATTAATTTGAATAGTTCTTTTCAAAAATTGTCAGATATGTATTCACTTTTGGAACAAAATATTAGAAACCTTTCACATAGAGAAAATACACTCCATACAATACTGACTTTATTTCTAGTACTAATTATACATGGTTCAAATAAATGTCCCACACAAGTACCTTTCCTATAGACAGATTTAATACAAATTATTTTCAGTTAACTGTAGCACACATTACAGTGCTTAACTTTATGAATGTCTAAAGTTAACCTTGCCTTACTTTCATCTGTGGCAACCAAAGGCATGGAAAGCACCTGCTCTTTGAAGAAAGCGCAATATTTGTTTCTGTGTATTTAAAAATAATAAATTCTGTACAGGACAGAATTTTACTTTATATAATATTTTCAAATTCATTAGAGGTGCTATTTAATATTTAATGCACTTGTCCATCATTTCTATGACTTTTTTTTCATTGTAAATAAACATTTTACAGTGCTCAATATATACTTTTGTCTATTACAGTCACGTCAAGAATAAGAGCTTTAACTCTGTATTTTCCTGCTCAAATTTCTAGTTATTTTCTACTTTTATGTGTTGGAAATCATTTAACCTGAGAATACCAAAAAAAAAAGCAGTTACGTATAACTTTGCTGTCTCTGGAAAATATTACTTTAAAAGTTACTAAAAAAACCAACAACAAATATCTGAAGCTGCATATAACTAGTCAGCTAAAGGAATTTTCAGAAAACATTGCATATGACATGTAGATTTCAATTGCAAAAAAATTATATATTTACTTGTTTATACACTGATGGGTGTTTCTGAAAACCAATAAAGTGAAGGAAACATTAAAAAAAAACAATTCCGTAAAACTAAACTCATAGTGTAATTAGATTAAATTGCTAAAAATCTGTTATTTAATGTACTTTAAAAAACCAACAACACAATACTTGCCAGTCAACTCCCTTCAATTTACTGTGATGAAATCAGTCACTTGACAATTACTTATGAAATTTGAAATGCAAATTACTGGTGTTAGGTCTATGCTATATATACTAGTTATACACATAATCTTGTTTCAAATGTCACTTTAAACTGCTGTCAAACAAAAGTTGGTAAATCACAGTAAGGTTTTTAAAAACCAGCTACAACGTTCAATTGCCACATGCAGAATGTGGAGTCAATGTCAAACTAATGCTACACCTCTTTGGACAATATGACAAGGTAAACCAGCATCCACAACAAAATCAGATATTTACAACTGGATGCTCGAAACAGCTTGCGTAATGGCACAAAGAATATCCACATGACTGAAAACACACAAAATAATATGTTTTCAGATCAACCACACTTCGTTTGACAGCTATATTCATACATCAAGTGTTTACTCAGATGGTGAAAATCTGGAACCAGATCATACCACACTTTCATGGCACTGATGGTTTGGACAGGAATAATAATTGGTTGACGTACCATTCTCTATACTCTGCAAAATGGTACTATTAATGTCATATCAAACAATACTTCAAATTGCATCATGTCACTGCAACTGTGTATAATGTTAAACTTAGGGAAGATAATGCCAGCCTCCCATGTTTAGTTGGTTGTCACCTTTTTTTCCAATTGAGTATGTTTGTATGAAATACTTTCAGGAATCTCTTCTTATTCTATTTACCACTTCATAAACTAAAATGTTTTGGAAACCAGTTTCTCAGAGAAATCTCTAAAGTTATATCAATACATTGAAGAAATTAAAGTTTCAACCATATTGGAGTGAAATGGTATGAACTCAAAAGATTTAAAGTTGACTCACCAAATTTATATTAAAAAGAATAAACTGAATGAAAAATTACTTGCATTTTAGATCATGTGACAAATAACTAGATTCTTGATTTGCACAAAGATTAACTGAGAATGTGGCAGCACAATTGAAATTAGTTTACATTAGTAGATTTGCCTCAACTAGAATATAATAAACTCCAATTATCTTTTAATGTTTTAGTACTACTGACTAGCTCAAAATTGCTATGTGAAAGTTAAGGCATACATACTGAGTTTAGTTGACTCAATAAACATTTAAGTTTTTTAACAAATTGTAAGTACTTAAACAATTTTAATTGTTATCCGAAGTTAGTAAATGTAACTGTAATAATGTTCTAGAGTTACAACAGCTGTTACTTAATAATTAGAACAATCACAGTAAAAGATAAATATAGACCTAAAAACATTATGTTTGAGGTAAACACAAGTAAATTCTTAAAGGAACTATATGAAGAAAATGACAGTAACTGGTATAATAACCACCTAGTGTAGTTAGAAGCTAATATATAGCTTTAATGCTTGTGCTTTCTGATCATGGCTATCAGTTTAATTATAAGAAGAAAAACAACATATACAATATACAGTGGAACCCCTCTAAAGCAGCCATCTTCAGAACTGAGACAAACTGGCCTGATTAGAGGGGTTCCACTGTACATAATTAGGGATTATGTAAACAAAAAAAAGGGACTGTGATTGAATGACCACTTTCAAGGGATGACCAAATCTGAGGGGTGGCTGCTTAGAGGGGTTCCACTGCATACACTTAATTTGTTGTAATTAATCTTTCAATAGAGGCTCAGGAATAATATACTTGCTTATTTAATAGTTCTAAATAATAAAAAAGATAATTTGTTAGAATAAACATTTTCTTCACTGTTTAAGAATTTATTTTACAATGTAAAATTTAAGTAGTGATGTACTTTTAACATAAGGTACATAAAGATAGATTAATATTTTTATAATCTTGATGTAATAATATAAGTCGTTATTCAACTGTTTCATATTTTATTTATTTTAAAGGTTAAAATATTCTTAATCAATTGGCTTTCTGTTATCCTGTAGTTACAAATACCTGAAGATGATTGCAGAAATTGCAACAGAAGGCTTGTGGATAAAATAAAAACATATAAACAATGTGGAATATGAAACTTGAATAATGTATTTTAACATATGTGTAAACATTAGTAAGTTCATATGAAGAAAGATCTAATTCATAAGCAGAAAAACAGATAATGAAAAAGAGAATAGAGTGAGTTAAGTAATATTAGAGAAATACATGAAATGAGTAAACATTATCATGTCTGTAAACATACTTTAAATGTCTAATATAAGAAATACAGATCTTTCAGTCTTCATAAAAGTACAATCTGACAAATAATTTTGACCTAAGTGATATCAATTTGAGCTTAATGTCATTGTTCAACAACATGCAAATATATATCAGAGGACAAATAAAGAAAAACAAAAACAGCAGAAAAGGAAAGTCCCTGAAAATTCTTTAACTAGGTAAAGAAATATCTCTTGTAAAAATTAGCATTTCCTCACTCATCTAGTAACACTACACATAGCTACATTACTGAATTTATCATACAACAGTTCATAAAATGTTCAGTATTTTTAACCATTATATACTATCATTAAGTATATGTACAATTTATTTACCCACTTCTAGATTTCAGCTGTTTCTGGGTCTTCAAGACTTTTGAAAAGTTATTAAAAAATTTAAATGTGCTAAAATATGTGTAAGTATCAATACTTGAACACAGAAGTACAGTTTATAGAATTCAGTCAAACATAGAAATACTTACAGCAGAAAGCATAAGGAAGGACTCGTGGTTGATTATATCGAGAGCATGACGATCAATAAAACTGCAGCATACATCAGCGAGAGATACTAAGTGGTACAAACTGGCCATGTCATAGATCATGCAGACATTTTTAATATTCAGAATTGCTTTCAGGTATTCTGAGATGGAATGTTCTAGTTCTTCAAATCCATACTTGTGTGCTAGCCCTAATATGTCTAGAATCAATTCTTCCTGAAATATTAATGTTATAATATTTAAAAAGGAATAAGATAAATTAACTTGTACCTTACAAATGGTATAACTGATGTTCTCAGGCCATTTTCGATACCTTATATTGTTTGAGGACTATGTATTCCTAACATTGTTTCCTATTCACTCACAACTGCTGCAACATACTAATGCATTATTATATGTAGACCAATGTTACGAAATGTTTTTGACCATTCTCATCAGAAAGGAACACAATGTGGAGGGTTACTTTTAAAACTGATAAAAAAAATTAAAATAAACAAATACTAAGGTAGTACTGGTACGTATAATAAAGCTAAAAACACTATGCAAATGAAACAATAAATTTCACATATATATGCAAAAGCAGCTCGTTTGGGTTGAGAAAATATTTTACATGAGAAGAGAAAATAAATTTCACAGTTCTAAATGAATTATCTATAAAGTTATCTCTAATCATTCTCTATTCAGGCATACTTACTAATTACTGTTGCATCAGACAAATTATTTTATTATAGAATTTGCAATTAAAAGACTGCATAGAAACAAATAAATTTAGTTATAATGACCATCTTTTTATTTCAGTTTTACCCATGTTATTATTTTGTATCTTATTTGGCTGAGAATACTTGAAAATGGAGAATAAAATATTTTTTATACTTTTAATTAAATTTATACTTTATATAAATATCATTTTAAAAGTCAGTTGCCAAACTAAGCCTAATCTTTAAAAAGCAAAAAATAACATTTAATAAACATTTATATAAACATCTTTTTAAAGAAACAGATCAAATTGAGCTCAATTTTATGTTTATAATTTCATAAGTTATATTTTAAACTAATATTCTTGAAAATTAAACATTTTTTACCATATGAAGTACTATAAAAAAACAAAAAAGTGGAATAAGAGGTGTTAAATGGCTTCAGAGAACTATCTATATTCTTGAATTAAAAGCAGTAATTTAACAGATTCTTTAATATCAAAAGCAAAACACAAAAATTGTATTAGATAAAATAACTATTTTACAAGAAAATTTCCAAATTTACTCAGCGTTGAGTTAGTTTGTAAAGTAGGTACATGAGATTTAGAACTAGTTCTTCATAAGTCAAAAGTTAAAAATAAAAACTTTTCATAAGAAATTGATGCAACAACCAAATTTTGTGATGAAAGATATGAAGTGATATATTAATTTATGTCAGTGTAAATGAACTAATTGTATATGTATAAAAGAAATAGCATCTTAAATACTCTATTCCTATAGCACTCAATAAAGCTCATGAAGTACAAGCACTTGTTTAGATTCTTCGTCAATGAAAATGTATTTTGAAGACATACTCACCTCTCTACACATTAGTTAGATAATATCTTTAAACTACTGTCAAAAAGTTTGAGTATGTACCAGGCCTTTGAATGAAACAGCAATCAGTAATATATTTCAGCCCTCTACCAATAAAGAGCAATAAATCCTTCAAACAAAGTACACCTCCAGAGCACTTTGTGTATATTAAAAATCTACATTACTTTCTCAAGCTACAAATCCCTATTTTGACTCCATTAAAACTGATAATTACTGTAGACATTATTTGTAACTTAAGAGAAGAATGTAGGCACTATTTTCAGCCTTGTTTGTTTATTTTTTTTAAGAATCCTTAGTTGTAGGTTTGGAAATATGATTTGTGCGCTTTTATTCAACTCGTTTCTGTACTTTTTTGATTACCCCTATTCCCCTTTTAATATTAACAATTTTCACTAATCTTGTTTCTTATGTTGTTTTATATTTCCATTTACTTCTTTGTTTGTTTGAAGATAAGCACAAAGCTGCAAAATGGACTATCTGTGCTTTGCCCACCACGGGTATCAAAACGTTGTTTCTAATGTTGCAAGTCCTCAGATGTAGCATTGGGCCACTAGTGGCCATCCATTTACAGAAAATATACATATGTGCATATGTGTTTAGTTGAATGTCACATGGTTTTTCAACAGTTTACTGTTGTACTGGCTTTATTCCAACCAGCCACCACACTGAACTAATTCACAATAAAAAACAAATGTACAATAAGGAATAAACACATGTACTGGTATGCAATTACAATAAACAAAATGCATAATGTAAAATTATTCTTAAAGGAACATATGAAGGTAGAGATTGTATCACCACAGATTTAATGGTCAATTTCCATCAATGTCATATTGTAATGTAACAAAACATGACCAGAAACAAAGCAACCTGATCAGAATGGAATAATGTTTCTTCTAAGATAATACAATGCAGATTAATACAATGTAAACAGATGTAATAACACACTTACTTCGTTAGGTCTACATGACACATATTCATGTTCTTCGACAGTCTGATGTGTAAAAGTGTTAGAACAAGACAACAAAAATAGCACATGCAAAATAAACAAAAGTGACACATTTGGGCACATATCATTTATTCGTTTACACCACCATTCCCAGTTTACCACTGAAAAAGAAAGATCCACTTTTTGAAAGTGCTTGGATTTTTATCATTTTATATTAAGACTTCTTCAGCCATGTTTTCCTGACATCATTAATATTTCAAAACATTCATATCTTTGAGAGACAACAGCTTCCTCTGGGTGCTAAAAAATGTAAGAAATTTGAAGGAATGATGTAAAAACTATGGGAGATGAATAAAGAACAGGTTGAGAATGAAAGTCCCCTAGACCCAATGAACTGTTGCAAAGGAGTCCACATGTGTAGAAGATGAGAGAGCAGAGAGATGTCTCATGATACTAGTCACTGAGACCCATGAAGATCACCTTTCCCAAAGGTGGAACATTAGAAAGGTAGCATTTTCTTCAACTAAAAATGTATTCCTGATAGCTATTTATCTCCTCTCAACAAAACAGCTTTTCTTGATTAGCACTGCCCTCTATCAGTGTAAATTTTTTATGCATGCTACTAGCCTTCCACCTCTCACTTCTGCATACTCACATGCAAATGATCATGCATCAGCTTTCCATTTCTATAGTAATCAGTGTCCTCTTTACAACTGCACTTGTTAACACTTTAAGATTAGTCAGAAGATCTGTGCAATCAGAAATGGAAAATGTCACTAGAGGTAAGTATCTAAAAGAAATACATTTTAAGTGTAGGAAAATGCTAACGTCTGATACAATATCTTATCTTTCTCACAAAATAGTTAGAATCTCACACTGATCAGGTAAAAGACTGATAAAAAATTATCTCCCTTTCAGAAGTACCCAAAGAGAGAATAGGATGTGTGGAACCAAAAAAGAAAACAATACACCTCAGCAGGAGACTGCCCCATATCTGATCCAGGCATACTTTTCACACTTTTATAATTTTTTTGTGAACATAAAAGACATAAAAACATTACAGAATCCCAGAATATATATGACAAATGAATGGAACTCCTAGACATCAGTCAAGTTGATAGGGTGTGACAGACCATACCGGAAATTTGACTTCCTCCAATGCCAGTCAGAATCTGAAATGGTAAATCAGATTCAGGTAGGTTGAGGATCATTTACCTCATCACCTCAAAATGGGAATTGGTAGGGAAGATGAACTTCTGTCCCAAAACTTGTCTCCATTTGTGAGCATTTCCAACTCAACCAATTCCAGATCCACAATGCAACAGACAGAAGGAAAGTGGAAAGCCCTGATAGGTTGAGATCCCCTATACAAAACCTTATGGCAATGGATATGGTACTTTCAATCTACAATAGGAGGCTATACAAAAGTGAGTAAACATGTTCTGCATCCAGCTACAACCAACACCAGATCTGCAGAGAAGTGACAAGCAACATACAGTATAAAGAGATACTGGAAACCTGGAGTACATCTCAAGTTCAAAACCTGGTGGCAATGGACATTTGTCAGAAGGTGGGATACTGGCCAGCATACATGACAATTTACCTACCTGGACAACCTCCACCAAGCATGTACATCTAGAAGATGGTAGGCCTGAGAGACAAAGTGGAATAATATATATATTTATGAGCAGGTCCATGGTAGAAAAGGCATCACACCATCTACAGATTATACTAAAAGTTGTGATGAAACTTTGTATAATGCACGGCAACTGCCTGTTGTGGAGACACAAGTGTAGAGGACGACGTTTCAAAAGTCTTCCTCCTTTCATCAGTTGCTGTCCATTTTACAAAGTTTCATCATGAATACTCTACCTAAACAACCTCTCCATGTATACTAAAAGTCATTTCCAACTAAAACCAGACCAACCGGGAATGTATGCCCAGAAGTTGGTAGAAAGGAAGAAGGCCACAGTAGGAAAAAGCAGTTAGTCAGATACATAGACAAGAATACAGTACAGAACTACAACCAAAATCTGGCTGTATCTGAAATTATCCATTGGGTTCATAATAGGAGGTGAGATACGCCAGCAACAGCTGCAAAATGCCACTACTCTACTCTCAACTGAATGGTATTATTCCTCACTCAGTAGGACAAATCTCTATGGTCCATCATCCCAGTGGCTAGGAACTCATAAGTGATAAGGGTTTTCATACTCCACTAGAAGAAGGGGTCCAAAAAATGCATTGCAGAGTTCAGAGAACATCATCATCAGAAGCAATGCAACAGGTGATCACAACACCTATTTTATACAGTAGAGCAACCACACTGACAGGATCAATAAACCAAAACCTAGCAGTATCTGGAATTATATATCAGGTCTGCAGTAGGAAGGACTATAATGTAATTGACATAGAGCATGGTGCAGAATGGACAGTGAAGATTTTCCAAACTAAAATATAACTTGGTCAGGCACCCCTTGCCACAGAGTAGGATACATAATACTCTAGCAAAAAAGCTTCTATAAATGTATGAAAAGTTTGAAAAAAAATCAACTTTTCAGAATTACCAAAATATAAAAATGTTAAATAAATAGTAAAAAAAAACAAAAAAAACATCAGTAGCATAATAAAAACCACGAGCAAAAACCAGCACGTTTGTACAGTAATAATGCTAATATCAAAGTGACTAACAAATGCGGATGTGAAGAGAGCACTAGTTATGATTGGAGTGGTATTGTACTTCTATCGACTGAGAGCTGTTGCATGATAAGTTAAATGTGGATATGCAGAAAGAGGAGGTGGAAAGCCAGTGCTAGTTGAGAAACGCTATTCTGTGAGCAGAGGTAAGACATTGTAATTGAAGTAGTGAGGCTATGAGGAACAGGATTATGGCCAACATTACAAGGCTTCTGAGGACAAGAAACAGGCTGGAATTTCTATGATGAAAATAAATGGAAACTAAATTCAGCAGAGATGACTGATGATGAGCTGTTTCAGTTTGAGCTCCAGAAAGTTAAGCATTGAAACTAAGTAAGTCAAAGAAACAAATTATATGGAACTCTGAAAAGGAAGAAACTGAAGCTAAGATGTAGAATAGGCAGTTGTGATCTCCACAGTAAAGCTGTCAGGGTTGAGGTGTAGAACCTTGGAAAGAAGATGAAAAAGTACAAACAGCAAAGATGCTGAATAAGTGAAAAGCAAAAATGAACAGACTGAGGGCAAGAGATAGTCAAAATTAAAAATAAAGAGATCCTTAAGTAGGCAGAAGAGACACCAGGAACTGAAGTTTAAGATAAGAATTTTGAACATGTGCCATGAACTAAGACTCTCAAAGTCTAAGGTATGTGGCTAGTGAAAGTTAACACAAAGGTGAGACAAAAAGGAATCTACACAAAAACAAATATCAGGGGAAAAGAAGACAGCTAAAGGAAGAAGGCTCATACAGCAAAGTAACCTAAAAATCAATAAAGATAAATGAACTAATAAAAATGTTATATTCTGTGAAACCAAACCTCATGGTCCAGAATGGCAGTGACATCACTGATCATCAGAGTACCTCCAGTTGCTAGTGAAATAATACAAGATGACTCAGACTCCTGCTGAGTAGCATATGAACCACAAAATGGGTTAGAAATGTGGATTCATGAACTCATGGTTGAAATGTTTTTACAAAAATATATTCCCCTTTTTGCATGATAGTAAAATTCCCAAAAATTAATTAAGGAAAACAAAACAAGCTGAACAAGTAAGTGAAATTTAAAGTATGAGTGCAATGCAAACCTAGTAATTCTGAATAAAAATAATATAACTCACATGTTTGAAGGGGGTTGTGTAACTGAGTGTAGGAATGTAGAGGGTGTGCTTAGATTTTTGATAATATATATTAATATAGGTATAAAGGTGTTCCTTCGTGTTGATTTATTTTGGTCTTAAGTTGTTGTATAAGTAAGACTTCTTTAATTTTGCATTTGTTTATATTTGTTTCTTCATAACTCAGCAGATCTGAAAAAAAGAATGTGTCACCCATGTATTTTTGGAGAGTTATAGTCTGATGCTGGTTACATTATAGACTGGTGCAGTAAATGTAGGGGTGAGGGTTTCATTTAAATGATTTACATATATGCAAACAGCATTTTGGCAGTAGCTCAAAGTATTAACTATCTCTTCTGCAGAGAGGCAAGTAGCATTGATGAATATTTTGTAATACTTAAAAATATATTTGCAACTATTTGTTTCTTTTTAGCCTTCATACTAGTTGATTATGATAAATTTTTAAACTTAAAACACTTGTTAAGAATTTTATGAAACAAAAATGTGCAATTAAATGGAATTTTTTAATTTGCAATTTATACAAGTAAACTTTTATTATTGTAATCTGACAAAACTCAACAGTGATGAAACCGGAAAATTTTCTAATATGTTTAATAATTTTTTAACGTGTTGTACTTAAACACAATAATATTAACTTTTTCACATTTATTCACTATGCAGAGTTAACAGAATATGTTTTGGGCAAATTTGTAATGTCATTGTGTATTTTAATTTGTAATGTCATTGTGTATTAATGTATTAATGTAATGTCATTGTGTATTTTAATTTTTTTCTTGTCATATACACACTTTATAGTTAAGTTTCTCCATTAGAGCAAAATTCAATGAACAGTTACTTTGTAAAATACTTTTGAAATTATTGAAAAAGAAAAAATAAAGACACTAAAAGTAAGCCTCAGAAATATTAGATCAACCACCAAAGGCTACAAAGTTCTTTTCAAAGGTTGCTTTTTATATTTAAAGTACATGTATTCAGTGTACATTTAATATTTCAGGGTCAAGATTTAATTAAGTCTTGTGATTAAAAGTTACTCTCTGAATCCTAAGCATTTATATGCATTTTAAGAAAATATCTGTAAAAACAGAGAATCTCTTAGTTTTTTTTGTTTACTTTCAGATACATACACCACAATATGAAAACTCAGTGTTTACTTGTTAATGCGAACTAAAACTCTGGTGGTATCTTTGATGTAAATAAATGTTAAAGTGATGTCATAAACACAAATAATAAAATAATAGTTTTATAAATAAAAAAAAAATTATCTGTTTGTTTCACTTTATTCCACCTTACTTTTTATGTGTTGCAATGTAAAACCAATAACTTTTCTAAATCATAAAAGCTAAGTTTCATTGAATGCTATCCAAACTGTGCTTTATAATCAACCCAATATTTAGTATCAACACTCTACAAGTGTTTCTGAATAATTCTGTGTTTCATGAAAAGTTGTTGACATTTGAAGTTCACCTTTCTGTTTCCTAGGATCAAATGTCCAGTATAGACATACTTCAACAAAGCTTTGAAAGCTGTTAAAGATGTTCCTTTTAGTTCTATTTCAGTCTGTTGTGACTCCCTCATACCTCCAAAGAGCAAGGCCCTAGCAAAAACAATAACTAAATGTAATGAAATAATAAATACACAGATAATAACCAATCTAAAGAGTTTTTGAAACTTTCAATTTACACCCAACCATATTATAATCTATAAAAAGTTCAATCTTAATTTCTATGTTATTGTAATTGTATGCTGGTCTCTTCTGATAACACAAAAAAATTTAAACATTTATCATTCTTAAATTTTGTTTAATAAAGACTGGAGCTATGTCAAACATACCTACACCTTATTATCATTTAAATGATCAAGAGAAAACAGTAAAAATAATGAGAAAGTTCATATAAACATAAATTGAGTGAATGCACATGTAGACAGAAACAATTTTTTTCAGAAAAACAACAAACAAATATGATATGTAATACCAGAATATAATGATAGCATTTCAACAAGCATGTACAAGATATGCAAGTCCTGGAACTTCTTTTGGTGAAATGCGACCTTCTGACCTATGAGTGTAGTAATACATTACGTTTATGGGCATTACTATAGAAACAAATACAGAATTTCAGCGTGTTAGTCTATTTGCAAAATAAATACTACAATGTATTATTTTTAGCCTTAAAACTACTAAGACAGTCCTTAGGGAACTGCATTTGATTTTGTCTTACAAGTGTTGAAAAACCAAAGTTAAAAAAAACATTTATTTATGGATCTTATTTCACAGAAAAAAAAAGGTATTATTTAGTAATTCATTTCAAAAGCTAATACTTTCATTTATTCTTTTTAAACCACATTAAACACATATAATTTACAGTTTCATCTAATTCAACATTATCTATAAAGTATACACAAATTTTGAAGCTAAAATAGGATGGTACACTTTTTTATTTTATAGTAAATCAGAAAGTCAGACATCTAATATTCCTTTATGTTACTGTATGAAGTAAAGTATAACCTCAATAGGAAAAAATAGTTACTTAACCATGACTAGGTTGAAAAGAAACCATGCTTAAACAGAATAACCATATTTTAATGAACTAGGATATTCATGTCTCTGAATATCGTACTTGTATTTTATACATAATATATTTGCATGTAGAATATTTTACGGCATAAAATCTTTTAATTAAGTCGATTGAATGAAACTCCAGTAAAATGTTTTTCTTAATACTTTACGTTTTCCCTCATATTTAAACTATAACAAATACTACTGTACTTATCTAATGTACATTCTGTACACTTATATAAAACATATAGTGGCAAAACTGTCATCTCAGCAAATTGTCTTTAACCTTCAGTAATGTAAGTAGATACAAACATGAGATGTAAATGATTACCTTTGGACATAAATCAATTAGTGTCATAAAAATAAACTGATTTTCAAACTTATAATTAATGATTGAAGTCAAGAAAATAGTCACCTAATCAAAATCAGTGCTCCTAATTATTCAATCTATCCAGTTAACTAAAACATTGTCATAATGGTTTCTCATTATTATTATTATTGTCATCACCCACATTTTTTAAAAATATAACAGAAATTAGGGTTTGTAATTATCACTATTTTTAATTATTTCAACTATCAAAAACCAAAATATTATCATAAAGATTTCTCATAAATATATATTTTTTATTAATTCAAGTTTGCACAGCTTTAGGCAGACAAGGTGAAGTGATCAGAGAGGTTGCCTCATAATTCATGTCTTAGGGTTGATTTTTGTTGCTACCAAACATGTTGGCTGTTTCAGTCATGGGGACATTACATTTGTTCTTGTTTTATTTTTGACTTATAGTAAAATAAAGCTAATACGGTTAACTGGAACTATCCCTCATTTTGAAGGTGGGATAACCCACTGGCAGCATCCACTATTAAAACTAGGGTGGCTATTTCAGTGTAAAGTAAAGTGAAAATTTACAATTTATTTTTTATACAGTGTTATGTTTCAAGGGTATAATTGCTTAACTGTAACTTTATGGTGTAAAATTACTGGTTTTTTTTTATTGTGTTACACTGTATTTTGTAACTTACACAATTTTATTCTTTAGTTCCATATAAAGTATAAATCTACTTTCTTGATTGTGCTGTGATGCGAGTTGTGATAGACACTAGCATGTCTATAACCCACAACTCTCTGATCACAGGGTAAATGCTTATAATACAGCATTCTTTATCCACTCAGTGATGCAAACCTTCAATCTTATTAAACAAATTAAGTTGTCATTACTTCTTCGTTCACATGCATGCACCTACTGGCACACAATCAGAACGTAATATTATACAAAAGTAACTTCCACTGATAATACCTTACAAGTTTTCTACTTATTTGTTTGTGCAGTCATCTCATTTAAGCAAGAACTATAGAGTAATATGTAATTCAAGACTCACCTACTTTCTACAAGATGGTTATTGTCATTTGGTTTGTCATAAACATTCTATAGCAGTAACTGTAAACATATGATACTGATATACATGCTAAACAGCAATATACAAATACTTAGCTGCCAAGTTAAGAGACAAGTTCTGAGCCAATGGTTTTTGTTACCGTCAAGCTGCAGACATTATCATGTACATTTTTATTCTACAAGGGCCTGATTGGATTTTATGCTCAGCATGTGAATATCACTTGTCCAGTGCTTATGAAATGTATGGTGTAAGTCATCTTTAGGTGTTAGTAAACAGATTCCTGGATTTCTTGATGTGTTGTTATCAAGCTAGTCAAGGCTACTGTTGGTGACCTAGTTCCTCCCGATGAAAATAAGGTCATCACATGTGATAAGTTGCAAACGTAAATGTACTGAATGATTTTTGATAAACAAAATCCAAACTCAATAAATTAATATCATATATTAAAATTTCCAAGTATCAATCATTTTCTTAAAGTAACAAAAGTATAGCACATACACGTTCTTCCACATTATGCTTCATAATGTATACAATATTACACAAACACACTCCATGATTATGTGTAAACAGGATGTAACTACAATAGTCTTCACGAACCTATACAAAGACAAAAAGTAATATTCTAAGGAATTTTGTCATTTTCAGTTGAAAAGTCTTATTTAAAATTCTTAAAACTTTTAAATACACATTATGACTCGCATAATTTATTCAACCATGACACATGTTTGCTTAAGGAAGTTAAAGTAACACTAATAAATAAACATATTAATAAAACCATGTAACAAAATTTTTACTTTTTCTTGTTCCTGGGCAGAAAGTGTTATTTCCCAGTTGCTCATGCCTAAAGTAAATGGAAAAGACCTATTTTTCTCTTCAAACTTTGCTTTTGTGACCTAGAAGTGTATAACAAAAACATGATGGGAGACTATATTTGGGGACTGATACACGAAAGTGATTTACATTGCAGTCACAAATCTTAAAAACTACTCACTTCTAAACATTTTTGTATGACTATAGTATAAATATATGTAAATCTTAATTCATATGTTGTTTTATTCAGATCTTATGCAAATGAAAATGTGCACACTTGCCTGTTATTACATGGAAAATAGGTTAATTTCTAAATTTCATTATCCAGGTCACAAAAGCAAAGTTTGAAGGGAATAATGGCCACTTTCTGTAGTTTTACAACGTAAGCAATTAAGAAATAACACATACCATCCAGGAACAAAATTAGTGTTACATAGTGTTATCCATTCACAGTAGCGATACATAAACAGATAACTATGCCTTCATTACAACTTTACATTCACTCTGCTTTGACATAGTTTGGCTTCGATTCATCTCATAGACTGCTCTAAACTCCTTTTTATCCTTTACTACTGCTTATCTTGGTTTTTGAGTTTATTTGTTGCAGCTGGTAAAAACCAGACATACACTAAACGCTCATAACTATTTCATATTCTGTACACTGTAATAAATAATAATATTTTATTTTACTGTGCCCATTACACGTAGTTATAATAAACAAAATTTCGTCAATTTGCCTGTGTCTGTCTGACTGTGGATTGGTTTGTTTCATACAGACCAGTATTTATTAATTCAACACAAAATGCCTGTAAAACAACGTAGCTTAAATAGCGTGCATAAAAATGATAGATTGTTTGTTTTTTTTTAATTTTGAGTACTGACAGGAGTTATGCCAGCATACTTTCTGACTAACAGTTTCTCAGAGTAACAATTTTCAATAATGCTATCTAACTGTTTAGATATTAATAATACTGAATGCAGAGATGTAAGTAATGAAATAAAATTATGTTCACTCGAGAGAAAACAATCAAGGAAATCACCTTCCCTCATGTAAGGTTGCATTTCTCCACTGATTTTTTTAAAATTTAATCCATGCAATATGTTCACTTTCATTGGTCATAACTAAAGGAATGTGTATTGACCATGCATTCCTCCTCAGGAAAGCCAAGAAAAAAGATTAAATTCCTCAAGGAAAGTTAAATTCCTAGGGGACATAGTATTTTGATTCCTGGAATGTAGTAGTACCCAGCTTTCTATGTTTGACAACGTCTTTCACTTGGTGCAATTACTAAGAAATAAGTTTCCACACTGCGTAAACAGCTTAACATGCCTCTCAAACCCATATTTTCACATGCTATGATCAAGGGGTATTGTATTGTTTTATTTGTTTACAAATGTTTGGAAGCTTATAATACCTTTTTGGAAGTATTTATAATTATCATGCTATCCTGTGGAAGGTCTTAACAATATATGAATTTAAACACAAATGTTCAAAATGCTTATAGAATTGTGCCAATAGGGTTATATCCAAGAACGTGATGTTTATGGAAAACAAGGGTTTATTACACAAATAGTAACATCAACATTTGTTTCCTACAGAAATTTTATTTGGTAAATTGGGAGTTACTACATTTTGCAAATAATATATATTAGTAAAAAGCATATAATCATATGTGCAATTAAATAACCCACAAAAGTAGTTTTCTTTCATTACAACTTCAGTTTGGAAGTTCAACAATGCCTATATATTACTGTGAAATATAGAAATGAATGCATTACAACCTTTGTGCTATTAACTTAGTTTAACTAATTTGAAAATCATTACTTATTTTAATAATTAAACTTTTGGAATCTGTATTAAAACATAATACATAATGTATATTACATATTAATGAACAATGGTACAATCAACAACTATGAAGATGTGGAATTCACATGGTGTATGTAAATTAACTACAATTACTAATTCCCTAACATATATTAATTGAAATTCTACTCAGGCAAATGTGTATGAGAAACAAGGACTTTAGCCTATAACTCATAAGCCTTAAACAAAACAAAAATGCTGTGAGGAGAAAAAACAGCAGCATACATTTCCAATGGTATCTACATGGCTCTGATAGTAATACATGATAACATGAAAATACATTTGGGCATATATTTAAGATTATGGCAAGAATGGTCTGTCCAATTTAATTTAAATAAATAAGTTTTGAAACATGGCGGGTGTCTAAGTTATTTCACACAAATCATAAAAGGAGTTAATTCAAATTCTGTTTCAATGATTTTAACTTGAATATTTTAGAATCAATATTTTGTCATTTTAACAATGATTTAGTGTGATTCATTCGAAAAATGATTTTTTTTCCAAAGAACAATAAAAAATGTATATTTTAAATCACCTTGCTTTTGTTTTTTGAAGCTTTTACATCAAAAAAAACTTTTTTTTACACTGAAATGTTGTAATGCTTATGATTAACCGATAGCAGTTTCATGTAAATTCACTTTAAGTCCAAAAGATAAATAGAAATAAATTATTTGATCACTAAAAATGACCTAATAAAAGCTATTCATTTCAAGTAAACATTACAATTGCACAATAAATCCTTTTAAAATAAAATTAAAATACAGTATGGGTAAAAGTGTGTGTGTGTTTTCTTACAGCAAAGCCACATTGGGCTACCTGTTGAGTCCATCCACCGAGGAGAATTGAACCCCTACTTTTAGCATTGTAAATCCATGGACTTACCACTGTACGGGTGGGGGATATGGGAGAAGGAAACACACAAAAAATTACAACATTAAAAGTATATGACACTCTAATATTCAGTTTCAATTCAAATAAAACTTAAAAGTAAATTGCAGCCAAAATAAAAGAAAATGGTATAAACTCAAATATAATAAAATATTATGAATGCATTTTAGAATGACAAATATAATGCACCTGAAACAATAGAAAAAATGTTAGTATAACAGAACTCACCAGCATACTGTATTGCAAAAGCAAAATGTTATCTAACCTGAAATATTCACTTCTAGCTGCTAGTATTACTTTATGTCCTGGTAGACGTATTCCTTCTACAATTAAAGACACATCACTATACTCATCATTTATGTAAAGGGAACCAATGTGGACTGACAACGAAGCTGTATGATCAACTTCTCCAACCGAGGTAGGTCACCAAGATGATTGTCACTCATCTTCAGGTTAACGTTTCATAAATTCTTTTCACAATATAACTCAATGACATGCCTGAAATAACATGATTCTTTGTTTTATAGATCAACCTTGTTAATAAATGAATTACTAAGAATACAAGTACATATATAATGTACACACACACAAAAAAAAAGATGCAGGTGTTATAATTTTCCAATACTGAAAATATATTTCTGACAGGTGCTTACATCACCTCAGATATGTAATCATTCTAGTACAGTGATACCCTCTACAAAGTTTTTTGTATTTCACAAGTATTTCACTCCCATGTACCCATCGATTCACATGGTTTAACTGATTCTTGCATGCAAATTATCATGCAACAAACCTCTACAAAGAAATACACTACCCCCACCGATATGACTCCCTATATGCTATTCTACCTCACTATCCCTTTGAGCTTAGGCCAAAACCTAAGCACCAGTTGACAGTGGAGAGGAAGGGTGGAAAGTATGAGCTCTAGTTAATCCCTGTCAGAAATATATTTTCAGTACATGAAAACTTGTAACTTCCAACAAGATATCTTACTTCTACTCACTAAATAGCTAGAATCTCATATTGGATAGGAGGAGCAACCTGGGGTAGAGAGAATGGAGATGCATGTCATGAAAGCATCCAAAGGACATCCTTCCAAAGATACCCTCTCATGAGAGGAATATACATGGGAGACTGCATCATTTCTACACCAGGTCTTGTCAAAATATGGAAATTTTATTTGGGGTCAATCTGAGTGAAAAATCATGAGGAGCACATCCCAATAGGAGAGAGCACAGGTTCGACAGTAACCCAAAACCACAAAAGACAATTAATTTGATTTCCTTAAGAATTAAATATGGGTAAATTAAAGGATGTACCCTCAGGTGTAGAGTGGATAGAACATAATGGACTCTAGATAAGAAGCTAAATGCATCCAAAACTTGATCATCTGGGGATAGGAAAGAGGATCATACTGTCTTTACCTTAAGTTCAACAGACCAGAAGGAGAAATCCCACCACTGAACTGTGAATGGGGTACACTTGAGCAGAGTAATATAACATGCATCTACATAATTCATTCAAATGAAAACAAACAGGAGCAATCTCAACTGCATTAACAACCTCAATATAGAGGCATCAAGAGGTAGTGCAAGATGCTGAAACAAATCAGCCAACAAGTACTCCCATTGTGACTCATAACATCTGGGCAGTGCACCTGAAATGAGTGAGGTATCAAGAACAGTTGAAACATGTGAGGAATCAGTGAGTGGTTTAGCTCTAAATACAAAATTAACCTGCTGTGAACCTACTTACATGTGGAGGTGGAATGACGGATCCCAATCAAAGGGATGAACTGCATTTGTGCCAGCACACCACATGTGTGAGTACATCATGATGATTGGTTCAGCTCTAAATCAAAAACTTAACTGCTGGGAACCAGCATTTCTATACGGTAGGATGAGGGATCCCAATCATATGATACGTGTGAACGTGGAAGGAACATAACAATAGCAATAAAGTATGGGAGGTGAAGACTTCACGGTGTTGGAGAAAAATGAAAAATATGGGATAAGGCTGCTCATAAACTTACAATCCAGGAGACAGAAAACTTCTGATCAAATAACTAAGTGAGGAAATCCAAATTAAGAAAAACAGTGGGATGAGAAGATAACATATGACCTAAAAACCAATGGCAGAAAACATTCACTTACATTGATAAACCTCCATGGCAAAAGGATGTGGTGACTGAGGCGTGACAGGATGATCACAGGTTGCTAGTTTCAAGTTTCTTTGAGGACCACAAACAACTTTGAATAAAAACACAAAGAAGGGTGAACCACAGGTTCAATGGTATTCTGAGAGAGAAGATCCTGTACTATCTTGGACAGAAGCTGACATGTGGTGGGATCCCAAGGCAATGGAAAAGAAACAGGGATCTAAGACAATGGAGGAGAGGAGAGAAAGTTGATCAAGATATTTGGATAAAATCTGAGAGACTTACAAATTTCTATGAAGTTTGCTGTAGATGAATAAACACAGATAAATGAGCCTTAACTAGACCAGAACCCACAGGATACTCCCCAATAGTTGGTAGCATAACACTACATCAAATACAACAAAGATCTTCTTGTGGAAGAACAGGTAAAGGAAAGAGAAACAAGTGATGGTTAAGACTCAGTGCAAGACAAACAATCAACTAATGAGGAAGGGATCTATTGCTACCTTTTAGTTTCCACTCAGAATTTCAAAGTTGCTGGAAGATCTCCTAACACAGATTGATGGAGAAAACAAGCCAAGCACAAGTCCCTTAAATAAAGGAGATGATAAACTTAGGGCAAAAACCATGTTCTTCTCCAATAGATTCTAACAACAGAGAAGCCACATACAAAAAGAAAGAGTCAAAGTCAATAAATGTGCCAACAAGAATGTAACAGGGGCAAATGTATATCCTAAAAATCCCCTCAGGAACTTGGTGGATCAACTAAGAGAGAAGGTGTGTATGGTGGACAAGCAACATGGGATAGACATGAGGGTAAGGCAAAGGTGAGAAAATTTGGCTTGGGACAAACAAACAGGACAATCTTCAATAGGTAAATTTGAAAATCAAAGAAAGGAAAATCAATCTGATGGTAAGCTAAAAGAACCTATTCCAAAGCCCTTGAAGGGTGAGACATGCCAGCACCTTCATGTAACTGAGATACAAAATGCTTAGCATGAACCCAAATATCTGGAGATGGTGGAAAAACAAAACACTGAGAGCAAGATGTATATGCAAGAAGGAAAAAGAGATGATTATGGCAAATCAGGGAGAGAGATGAAACAGAATATACCTGGAAAATCATGTTAAAAAAATTATTAGGCCTAGCAGAACCCACAGAAGGAGCTAAGACAGACACAGCAAATTCAGGTAAAAAGGCTGTCAAATGCTTCATCATCATGAACAGATTTGATTTGTTTAGGAGGAAGTTGGGCAAATCATGGGGAGACGTTTGGCTCAAATAATGATCAATCTCTATATGAATAATTGCCAATAATCCCTCACCTGAAGCCTGAGTAAATGCACTGGAAAGGTACAACTTCCATCATGGTAACTTGCACTTTGGAATTCTTAATGCAAAATGAAACCAAATACAACTGTCTTGGTGAAGAAAGAAAAGCAGAGAAGAAATTACTAAATTCCACATAAAAAAAACAACAAAACAAACAAAGATGAAACAAGGTAAAATTACTGCTATGTAAAATATGTAGGAAATTGAAAATAACTGATACAAAGAAAAAAGAAACAAAATTTGAAGCAAGCACTAAAGAAAATGCCAAACAAGAAGTGATAAACAGGTAGAATAGAATAAAGGAGTCACATGTGTCATGTGGGTATGGGACTCAACTATTGGTGTAGGTTTATTGAAGTATAATTTGCATGCAAGAATCAGTTAAACCATGTAAATCAAGGGATCTGTGGGAGTGAAAGGCTTGTTGCATGCAAAAATATTTGCAACTAGAAAGCATCATTCAACAAGAATAGCTATATCTTTGAGCAGAAGTAAGATAACTTGTAAGAAACACCAATTTTATTACAAACTATGATATAAAATAAAAATTTACAAACAATTTTCTCTCTTGTGGATTAACTAAATGTATGACAAAAGATATAATTAGGATACAAGTGTTCTAATACTATTTTACAAAAATTATCTCTGATACTAAAAACTGACAGAAGTGTAGTCTCACACCACAACTTTTTATTTTATTCAACCAAAAAAAAAAATAAAATGTACTCACACTTACGTAACTAATTTTCTTAATTTCATATAAATGAAAAACAGTAGAAAACAATACATTTTGTAAAATTAAAAGTAATTTTTTCTACAATTATAATTAAATGTCTTGTAAATTTGTACATGTGCACATAAACTGTAGTTACAGTTGAGAAATTTATATTTCACACTTCCATAACTATAAAAGAATGTATCACTGTTCTGTGAGGTACATTTACATAAATTTATCAGCTTCATTGGAGGTATTTTGCATATGCTTAGCTGACATCCCTGTAAACATAATGTAAAGTTCATAAACTTAAACTAATCTTCTACTTAACACAAAAGTTTCATAGCATCAAAGACACTTAGTAATTAATGTCTTACACTTGTCTGACCCTAACTTTACTTTTACATTACAGCTCAGCTGGGATAAGCCATTCTCAAATGAAGGATGAAAAAGAGAATTGTACAAGTTAGTATGAGCAGTAGATTTTTAAATTAATGCACTGCTGCCTGCCTGAAGCATGTCTCCTCAGGGTACAATTGATTTGAAGTTGATTTTAAAAATAACAGCTTGTTCCTTTAAGGTTTTGAAGGGCATTAAGGATAGGTTATGTGTGAACCACTTGCCACTATTCTTTGAAAGTCCTTGAATAGTGAGCAGTTACCAAAGGATTGGAAGTTAGCTAGTCACTCTCTCCTTTATAAGAAAGGTGATAAAGATTGTAGTAGTAGGTACAGGCACATTAGTTTTACATCAGTTGTGGGAAAAGTTTTTGCAAAGTCATTTAACAAAGTTTTATAATTTTATTGAATAGTCAACACAGTATCACTGAGGAAAAATTTTGCCTCAGAAATGTTTTGATATTATTTGAAAAGTTTTCTGTTTATGCAAATGAAGGTAAAGATGAAGATTTCTTGTATCTGGATTTTCAGAAAGTATCTGATAAAGTGCCACACAAAAGGCTTGTAAAAATGATCTCTTAGGGTATGGAAGATAAGTTACCAACCTGGACAAAAGAGTGGCTGGATGGAAAAAAGCAAAGGGTTGCTGTATAGTTCAGTCAAACAGTCAGGATATTTCTGATCTCAGTCTTAGGGCCTGTGCTCTTTTTGATGTACTTCAATGACATAGATGATGGACTGGTCAAAAAAATTACTTCAATTTGCAGATAATATTAAGGTTTTGGGTGTTGCTAGCTGTAAAGAGAATGCTGCTGATTTATAAACAAATTTAGAACATTTAGTGTTGGCCAAATAAATGGAAATTGAGTTTTAATTATAATAAATGCAACATAATGCATAAGGATCATCATAATTCAAATTATAAATATAATTTGGATGGGAATAACCTTAATAGTGTCATGAAAGAAGGGGATCTTGGTGTAATATTTGAAGAACCATAAAAACAGTGTTCTGTTGCTTTTGTTTAGGCAAATTGGATTTTAGATTGTACTTAGAGAATGGTTAAGCTACATCTGGAATACTGTGTTCAGTCTTGGGCTTCTTACCTTAGGAAAGACACTAATTCATTGGAAAGGCTTTAGAGGAGAAATAATTAATAGAGATGATTAAAACTGTAAAGGGAATTGATTGTGGTGATGCATCATAATTTTTCATACTTAACAGTTAGAACAGTAGAAATAGGAGACACAAATATAAATTTTGGTAGAGTAGGAGTCATCTTAAGATCAGACAGTTTTAGTTTTCTCAAAGGTGGTTTTCTGGTGGAATAGTTCGCCTTCAGATGTTATCGAGGCAGTAAATTTAAGTGAGTTTAAGCAAATAAGGGCTGGCTTTAAGATTTATTTACTTATTTGATGGATTTAGTTTAGTTTAGAAGACATGATGCCTGAGATAAGCCAATAGATCTCTTGTTGCCACAAAATGTTATGATGTTAAAACAGTCCTCTGTATATATATGTGTGTGTGTGTGTGTGTATACACACAAACATATCTCACTTACATGGTGTATTTGACATAAATGCAGGTATAACATGGGTGTTACTTTACAGTTTCTATCTTATATAATCTCTAGATTTAAAAGTAAAGAAGGGTCTTGAATCATTTGACATAAAAGTAGACTTTTGCTGGAATATTAATTTTTCAAATAAATACTTGTATTATTTGACTTCCAAATAATTATTTTCCCATTAAAATACTTATAATTATACATCAATATGCAATACTAATGTAATTTTTTAAAACCTATTCACAGAAATACTAATACAGCTCTTAATGCTTGTTTTATTTATTTTAAATACAAATTTTAATATTCACGTTATAATTTTCAGTCAAGACAATTAGATTTTCAAGGACTATATAAGAAGGAAAGCACTGTATATTATATAACTGTTTTAAATAAGAATTAATACAACTGAAAAATTATTTGGTCTATGTAACTTTCTGCATTCATTAATCATCAAAATTACTTTGTTGCATAATATTTATGCTTACTTATTACTGAAATAACACATAGCTGATTTACAAATCTACAATAATTCTTTTGTCGTACCTTTATTAAATTTCAATAAATTATATGTTGTAGGAAGCAGCATTACAGATTTTAGCTACTAAAACATAGCTCAATCATACAGGGGTGAATGAAATTCATTTCATCAACATGCAGGACAACATATGTTCCCATTTAATTTTACCCTTTAACAGGTATTTTTATTTCAGTTGTTCTACTGCTAGAAAACTTCTACATAGCTTGCAAGACTCCCTGGGAAGTTTTATGCAAGTAACAAATGTATTTAAATTAAATAACTTGTATTATTTAATTGCATTTGTATATAATGGGAGTTCCCAGCTCCAGGAAAAATATATAACATAATAAAAATTAAGAAAACTCCCAACCTGGCCCTGAATACACACACACACACACACGAAAAGTTTAGATAAAAAATGCAATATACACCTCAGCAGTCACTGTAATAATAGTAATATTTTCAACTACTCTTGGTAGTTAACATTTTCTTCAATTGAAAATGTATTTCCAATACATACCTCCACTCACAAACAAACTTTCTCAATGTTCTCTATCTGTGCAAATCTTCACTTACCACTAGCTTTGGTACTCCCATTTATCTCTGCATACTAACATGCCAATAATTATTCAGTATTAACAGGAATGCAATACTACCCCTATCATAACTAGCGCCCTTTCTAATCTTGCTGCTGTTAATCACTTTGAGATCAGTCAAAGCACATCAAACCACAGCAGATGTGAAGAGAATGGGTGGGAAATGTAAGCAGAAGTAACTTTCTATCAAAAATACATTTTCAGTTTAAGAAACTGTTAACTACCTAGACTATATCCCATCTCTTTTCATAAGAAGCTAGAATCCTACATTGAACAATGAAGGGCTGAGGAAAAGGTGACCCTTCTTGAGGAAATGCCTAGAAAAAAAATCCATGGGTTTTAAGAATGAGCTAAAAACAACACTCCTGAACTAGGTATACTCTTTACGTGTTAGTAATGTGTCACTGAAGGAGCAGAAACTAAGAAGGACCCCAATTAAATATACAAAAATAACTAGAACCACCCTATATAAAGTGGCTAGAATGCAGCAAACTGTAAAAAGAAGAGAACCACCTCAACCAACACCTAATGGTATACAGAACTGTACATCAGTTCTGCAGTAGGAAGAGGGTCCTTCACCTTTAAGCTCCAGAATGGGTGCCTTCAGGGAATAAAAGCCTCCATATGAAAAACCCACATTATCAGGTAGACATCTCCAATATAATCAACACCAGATCTACCAAGAACTGGCAGATGGTAAGAAGGGTTAAAGGACCCAGTTGGGTGTTTGTCCTCAGTCCAACATCTGAAAGCATCTAGAATTGTACATCAGGTCCATGATAGGAAGAGCCTCAAATGCTACAGATCATAAGAGAGAATCAGTAAACCCTGTCTGCTTTACTCATGTTAGTACATGAATGTATGGTCTAGGACAAACATATTTATGAAGCAAAAACCCATGAGGTATACCTACGAGTAGCCCTGCAGAACACTACGACTCAAACGATAGATGCAATATGACCTTGGTATGTGTTATGACATTGTATTTTGGAAGCACAGGGAACAGATTGACAGTGTCAACAAACCAACATCTGGCAGCATCTGTAATTGTACACCAGGTCCACAGTAGAAAGAGCCTCAACATCACAGTCATCTACAATGGTAGAGCATCACAGGTTATACAGTGCATATTTAAAATAAAGAATACCTGATCAGGAACACTCACCATGGATCCAGATCCAAATATGTGATAAAAGCCCCTTCCAAGAAGAACAAAAGTAAAGGAGTACTTACCACTCACAGATGTGTAGTTTTAGCACAGATGATGTCCCTCAAAGGCAGATGGAAACATACGGCAAGGGACTTGATAAGGTAACAGATCTGATATGAAGAAAACATGAAAAAAGCAACAATTATCAGAAGGAAAGGAAGAAAAATACCAGAAATACTAACTGGTGAGTTTAACTCAAAAGAGTAATGGGAAAAGAGTCAAGAGATGAGAATTTCACATAGGAAATAAACAGACTCAAGAACCACAGAAGAGAACAATATACATCATATACCACTGGAGAGCCATGAATGGGCAAAGGAAGCTGGCAGGATCAGAATGGTCATAAAAGGTGGTAGGAGGGAATGGTAAAAGGGTGTGAAGGCAGAAGTATCCTCTTAAGCAGCTGAAATCTTGAGCATAAAGGAACAATCAGGAAAGAGGAGAACACAGAAGTGAAAGAAACAACAACATGATGAACTTTGATCACGAACACACCAGAATGACAATGTTAGTACCCAATAACAGCAGGAACATGGACTAGAAGGAAATGTGATACAATTACCACAAAGGCAATAGTCTCAATAGAAAAGGGAGAAGAGCCTGGAGGACTAAATAGAGGTGCTAATGAGAAAAGGAAGCAGATAGGGGAGAATGGAAGAAGCAGAAGGAACAAAATGATATGGATAAGCAACTAAAAATACAACCAAAAATACAAGTCAGAAAACTGAAAAATGGCAAATAATGTTGTTCTATAGCTCACAAGAGACAGACAACTGGAAGGCTCCATTCAAAATGTTAAAGCAAAAGGGATATCATATGTGAGAAACCATAGGATGAGAAAGATGATAGCCCCTTAAGATACACTGTGTATGTGTGATGTTGGTAAACTGCCACAGAGAAAGGAAGAGGACAAGAAATGGAGAATGCTACTTGTGAAAGTCTGACACTTTAGGTAAGAGACTGAACAAAACTACTTGTGAAGACAGAGTTCAGGTACAAATGGATGATACAGTATAGCTTATGAAGAAGTGTCACAGATAAAGGAAGAAAAAGGGTAGACAACACCAAAAACTGGCAGTGGAACGTATGTGTGTGAGCTAGTCAATATATAGCCACCAGTAGAACACTATACAAAGAGGTGGAAATATGGCTAGGACACACTGGAGAAGAGGAACAGGTAACAACCAAACCAATTACAACTTAGAACTCACCACCAAAATACGAGGAAAATGAGACAAAAATTGTGGAAGTGGTGTATTGAGAAGAGTGGCAAAGGTGTCCAAATCTGGTACATGTTACAGGATGCAAAGAAAAAAAAAAAAGAATCCAAAGACCCTGCCACAGGAAGAATCTTGTCAAGACTGGATAACTGATCTGTGATGAAACTGAGGGCACTCAGATTAGGACTTGTCAACAAAGTAGTGTGACAGCAGTGAGCTCAACACAAAAGATCCAATGTTTCAAAACAGAAGTCTGATCAACTGAATACCCATTGTCCAGTGATGTATGAGACTGACACAGAAATGTTGGAGTGGGCTGTTCCCATTTGCCACAAAGAGCTTGCAGGGAGTGAATGAAAGCCCAAAACTGCAAGAACTTTCCAGAGACTGACATGTGGAGAAAACTTTTGAAAGAGATCATTGTCCTAAAAATCTCCTGAGTGTCAAGATACATGGAAAGAGAAGTATCCATGAAAGTTGACATTCTGATTGAGGAGGATGATGAGAGACACCTACAGTAGTATTGTTCCCATTCAACCACCAGTCCATGATAGTATGACTAAGAGGAAAAAGGGCTTCGAGAATCCATATTTCCAAAAGAAAGATAACCTTGTGTAGTAAGAGAAGGAAATGATGAGATACTGCATATGAGACATTCCATTTCTCACAACTGAATTATAGCAGGTACTTCCCAATGGAGGAAGAAATTGAAAAATTACCTTAAATTAACTAAAACATTGTGTGAGTGTTAGAAAAATCTGCTTTACTTTGACAAGCCAACCCACTATGACAGCGTCCTAGAGAAAAACTGGAAATGTAAGACTTGAGTCGAATTCTGAGGAGGCAAACAGCAGCCAAATGTGCATACAGTAATGGAAATTAAGGCTCCCTGAATGAAACAGACAGGAAAAATTGAGGTCACAAGGAGGAGGGAAGAAGACATGACTGTGACACAAGGGGGGAAATGTTTGAAGCTGTTGACCAGACTTACTGAAACAAAATTCACAACCCATAGATTAAATTAAATGTCAAGGATCAAGGACCTACAAACACGAGTAAATTGAAGGAGTCTGGCTCTAACCAGCCTTGACCCAAGAAAGGTAGTCAATGAAGACAAATATGGGAAAAGGTAATCAAATTATTGGAGCCTGATCCCAAGTAAGGGAGAAGAGACACCTAATGCTGTGAGTTGCAAAAAGAGATGTTGGAATGATCATCCACAGTATGTGGGATTGAACCATACTGACCCTCAAACACAAATGCTTCTCAAAATAACTCATATAAACTACAATATATTCAAAATGGGGGTAGGTTGTTGAAATCTTAAAAAAAAACTTCCCAATAGTTGAAAACTATGATAGGACCATCATCAGTTTGTCCTGATCGTTGCATGAAACTGGTCAACTCCTGTAAGACCAGAACTGTCACTTCATGGGCCAAGAATTGTGGTCTCAACCCACTGAATGTGGTCAGTATATTCTACTCCAGCAGTTGTAGTCATAATTACCTGAAACCCTGAGTGCATAACTCATAAAATTGAAAGAGAAAATAAAATAATTCATAACTCACCAAGAAAAGAGAATGAAAATGGTAAATAACAATGTAACTAAAATATAAAAATTAAGAAAGTGGTGTATAAGTGAATCAAACCATGAGGAAAAACAAATCTCTTCAAAGACTGCCAATCTAGTAGTAAATAACAGCTGCTAGGTTAGAGAGTGCTAGTTACAATTATGGTAGTGTCACATTCCTATTGGTGGAGAGTAGCTTCATAATAATTTGCATTTTAGTATACGGAGATAAATGGAAGTATCAAAGGTAGTAACAAGCAAAAACTGGCATTAACAGAGGGTAATATATGTCATTAAAGCTATTTGTGAGTGTATACATATATGTATTTATATATATTCTCATACTATTAAGAATTGTTGTTTCATATAACTTTGACACTTATATCAACAAATTGAGCACAGTAGTTGCTTATGATTTATACTGTTGCAAATTTTAAGGAAATGATAGAATTTATTACAATTGGCAGCAGATTGAACAGCCCTTCAATAATTAATGCTCACGTTATTCTAGTTAATTTAACCACCAAATCCCTTTTCTGTTTATTTTTTATCATAAATTAAAATAATATATTTACTCATAATATTTTGAAACTTACTTTTTAAATATCATTTAAGTGCACTGAAGTTGAATCAGACTGGTTTGTGTTTAGAAAGCACGACAATTTTAACAAGATATTACTACAAATTGTTTGTACTTAAAATTGTTAAACCAATAAACTTTATATAGTAAAACCTACACACAGTTATATATTGTATGAAGATTTTTCATATAACATCTTGCCTTTACAAAATGGATGGATAAATATTTAACTGTACAGCCTATGACTAAAACAACAGAGAAGGTGTGCTGAGACTTCCAAATCATGTAGTTGGTATACTAATGATTTCCAGTTTTCTAAATTTCCACAAAGTTCAGAAAGCGAATGATTTTTTCGTTTTCTGTTAATAATCATACACAGTTTTCACAACTGCATGGTCGTTTAATTTAACAAGTTTTATTACTGGTTTTGTTTACAATTTAACATAGTTTCATCCAAGTACATTGCTCACTGTGTAGCCTTCTAACAATCAATTATTTTTCAAACATATTTTACTTTATTAAAGGAAATGTTCAAAACACCAGAGCAACACCTTTATCTGTAGTAAATATGTATATCATGTTAGCTCAAGAAACTGAAACAATACTTTTAACACTGAATTATTTCATTTTCAACATAGAGACCTCACTAACTTTACTCAAGTGTTGCATATGTGAATTGGGACATATGAGCAACAACTGTTTACAAACTATATTACTCTAAGAGCATTCAAGTTTATATAGTGTGTAAGTAATCCAACTGAAATACCTAAGAGCAAATCAACCAGTCTAGATATTTGTTGCTGTTCAATTTCATAGTTTAATTAATCACTTATTTAAAACATGTTAATGTAAACTTTACAATAATGCAAAGCATCTATTATGTTCTTACTAAATTCCTTACGTTAGAAAAACACATTTGGTCTTATGATAACTGCACACAGAGCCCAACACAATCATTTGCCTCTCGACCTCAGGTTACGTCTACTGTCGGACAATTATTGACCCTTGGTCAATTCTGTGTCCACTCACTACTTTGTCAAAAATCTTTGAAACTCCACTCAAAACCTATTAGATTGGAGTATGCTATTATTAAAATGTCCTTATAAAACTTATACAAGAAAACATATTTCCAAGAAGTTTAATCTTTATCGCAATTCCTTATACATGTTAAGCAACACAATATATCAATACAGACTATGTCCATTACTTAAGTACTCTTTAAACAAGCTCAATACAGTTTATTTAAATAACCTAACCTATAATATATCAAAAAGGTGTTTATAAAACTGAGAAATGAAAAGCCCACTGCAACTAAAAGTCTTGTCTTGTACAAATACATATAAAATGTATTACACACTTTATATAGTAGATAATGCACTCAACTCGATAGCATTTCATGGAAAAACAAACTTCAGTCATTCCAACCACTCCAGTTTAGATTTTATTTATTGTATTTAAAACATATCCAAAAAGTAATATTTCCTAGTCAAATGATTTAGACGAAGTGTGTACAATATCTTATATGAAAGACATTACAGACCCCACCTCCCATAAATAATCTATTCCTACTGAATAACCTGCCCACAACATAATGTAACCTATGGATACATAAGGAAACATTTAATACTTCAAGGCCTACACTTTACTTTTCAGAAAATCTTTGACTCCTATATTAAACTTCTATAAAGGTGATTTAATTCACATGTTAATTAACTTATTAAAGAAATTAAAATAACTACAGCCTATTACTTTATCTTAAATATGTTCTATCCTCCTATTACTTTCAAAACACAGTATAAAGAGTTCAGAGCCTTTATATTATCAATTCACTATGTAATTTAAGTTTCAAGAAATGAACCTCTTACTCTTCTCAAAATAAAATAACAGATCTTAACCTTTCTCCATAAGATAACCTATAAATCCTTGAAATAATTGTACTGGTTTAATCATGCACAACATATCATTACTTGGATGGCTTGGGTGACTTATCCATTATATGCGTTACTAGCAACAGATGATGACGTGAGCGATTTATCAAACACTATGTATTACTAGAAACTGATCATTACTTGGAAAGGATGAGTGACTTATCCACTACTATGCCAATATCCTTTTCTTCAGTCATGTTTTTAAGTTAATACTGATCTACAAGTCTATTAAACCACGTGATCCAACTCATGACAAACCAAATGCAGTCTTGCACTTTGTGGAATTAAAGGTAATTTGCCAAATATATGTCAAACCTATCAACTGATTAAAGTTATACTTCTAATACTTCAACACCTTTAAAGCAGCAAATACAAGTAATACTCAAAAGTTTAATGTAATAAGCAAAATTTAATAATTTTATAATTAACACTCCATCAGTATCAATAATGTAACAAAGACAGAGTAAATGCCCAAATGCTGACCCTTGAAGAAAACTCTACTGACAACAGAAGTCCAGTTCAACTAGACTCCCGTAATAAAACAGACATTTGATTTTTCTCATCCACCAATTCTACAATAGAATTTATTATTTTTTTCTCCACCTATATCTTCCACCAATATGTTTCTTTGCTATCTTTATCAAAAGCCCTTTGATAATCTTAAATGTATCAAGTGCTCATCCTTCCCCTCATCAAGATAAAGTAATGTTCTTGAGAAAGGATACAGGTTTGCAAGGCAAGAGTTTTCTTTGTTGAATACAAGTTGTTTTTAATTTAAAATATCTTTATAAGTTCACTCAACAAGTAGAATTTGAACATTGTGGCTAACAACACAAACAAGGCCAAAATTACTGGTACCAGTGTATCACATAAAACAATAGAATATATATTTTTAAAGGTGAACAGGTAACTTGTCATAATGATAAATTAGTGGGTTAATTTATTATAAGGTAAATATCTGAATTTATGAAGCAGAAGTTAAATATTTTAACAAATAACTAAGCCTGATCTAGGTACACCACATGACCACCCATAATCATTTTGGTCGTAAAAATGATCCAGATATATAGTTCACACAGAATGTCTTTTTATCATAAAATAATCTCATATATCACCAACCAATTTGTCCAATTTTTACATTATAGCAAGTGCAATAACCTTCACCCTTTAGATTTTTGTTTAGCTTAAATAATACATACAGATTTATAAAATACTAATACTAGTAGTGGAAGTAAGCCTGCATGTACTCTCCTATTTCATACTGGTACTAGTTATGCTAGTCATAATTTATTTGCAATATATTAAATATTTATATATTATTTGTTGATCACTTTCTTATGTTCTTCAAAGGTTTCAGGCAATGTGTTGTTCGCAGTGGAAAAACAAATAAGAATTTAGGTTGTAACTACAGAAAGACTGACAGATATTATTTCTTTCCAAAGTTTTCTGGTTAAACATCATTTAAAGCAATGGTTTCCAATCACTAGCACACCTCTCTTTGGGAGCTCACCAGGCTCATCTCCTAGCAACTCACGAGAGGTTAGGTAATTTTAGACAGTGCACTTTTTTAGCCCAAACCTATGGTTTTATATACTATGTGTGCATATGTATTATGTGTTTGTATAAAATATAAGTGAGATGACAGGCATAAACTGTATACAGAGTACATGAGGAAGACTTCAATTTCAGAATCACTACCTTAAGGATAACAAGCTGTTTAAAGGGTTCAAAAGAGAATCACCGACATCATTCCTGGGCTGGAGGATTTGATTAATGTACTCAAATAAATTGAAAATATTTTGTTTTGATGAAAAAAAAATTAAAGAGGATCTGATTGAAGTGCTCAAAATTATAAATGGAATAGACAGGATTGATGCATTTCTTTTTCTCATGTTAATCAGCTAAATTGTTAAGAATGGTAGGACTAGGAGACCCTGAATTAAGATTTGGTAGGGTTAAAATGGTCTTAAAATTGGGTCATTTCATTTTTCAAACAAGGTCATCAGCATTTAAATAGATTTGATTACCTTCTTGATGTTTTACGGATGTGTTACTATACTAAACACGATTCAGAAAATTAGACTTAACTTTCAAGAGGCTTCATTATTGACGAGTATAGTTAGTCATAATTATAAACAGATAGATGTTTGATGAAATTAATAAGACTGCCCTCAAATGTTATGTTACATTAATTGTTCCAACCACATCATACTTTAATGTTAAACTCGGAAGTCATCTGCTAGACTTATTATCAATACAGTGTCATTACAAATATAAGGCTTTAGCCTATATTTTTATTATTGGCCTTCTGTCCCACACCTTCTCCCCGGTTCCACCATACGGCTTTCAGCCTTCAAACTATACATTAATTATTAAAATTGTACATATAGGTACTGTACATGTATTTTATTTTGTTTACTCTTTCGTGTAAAAAATATCAGTCATTCAATAATTGTTACGTATAACTAATTTCAATTAGAGATTATTCTACAACTTACCATAGTATATCCTATTTGCGCCCCCTATCGTAGGTGATATATAGTTACCTTGTACTAATTACTAATACCCAGTTTATTAATTATATCCAAAACATCTAACAACATCTTGTGCGTACTAATGACTGGATAACTTCTCAAGTTAAACCCAAACCATTAAAGTACAATATCTTAAGTTCAGACTAAAGTGACTTTGTTCGAAGTCTGCAGTTTTTATTTACAATACCAAATTTTAACCCAAGTTAGGTGCTATATTATAATGTCATAATTTGAAGTTATTGTTTGATTAATATTATGTAGTAGACGAGAGTGAAGAAAAAGGCTTGCAGTTAAATGCAAAGAAAATAGAGTGCATGATTATCTCAAAACAATCAATTACACCCACATGTAGCATAACCGGCAAGGACGTGAGAATAAAACAAGTCGAAAGCTTCAAATATCTTGGATATACTATAACATCAAATGCAAAGAGTGACACAGAAATAAAGAAAAGAATTGCAATGTTCAAGGATACTTTCAATAAAATGAAGTCCATATTCACAAACAGGAACATAACAAATGTCACTAAAATTAACACCTTGAAATCATATGTATGGTCTGTTCTCTTATATGGCTGTGGGAGCTGGACACTGAACAAAGATACAGAGAAGAGATTAGAAGCTGCTGAAATGTGGTTCCTTAGAAGGATGCTAAAAATATCATGGACTGAAAGAAAAACAAATGTGGAAGTCATGGAACTGGCAGGATACAAAAGGTCTCTCATGAAAACTATAAGAAAGAGACAAATGCAAAAACGGCTCGTTTGGGTTGAGAAAATATTTTACATAGAAGAGCGAACAACGTTTCGACCTTCTATGTAAAATATTTTCTCAACCCAAACGAGCCGTTTTTGCATATAAATTTCTCAACAAGTGGGTTTCTCAACATCACTGAAAGAGACAAATGGAATTTCTAGGACACATCCGTAGGAAGAATGGGATAGAGAAACAGATGCTATGTGGAAAAATAGAAGGGAGGAAAAGCAGAGGGTGTCAAAGAACTAAATATATCGACAGCCTCAATAACTATGTCACCAAGAACTCAATGAGCAACATCGAGTTGATAAGGAGGATTGACAACAGAGAAGTCTGGCATGCCATGGTCGTCGATGTCTGCCGCAGACTTGACACATGAAGAAGAAGAAGAAGAATATTAGGTAAAATATAGAAAAAATAACGTTTTTTAATAGTGAGGTATAAATATGAAAATAATCTCTGCGAAATATTCATAGTTTTGTTTGCTTTTATAACGGCGCTTCAGTTACTGGATCAATCCAAAATTCCTTAATGAAATAATAAATATATGTACCTTAAAATATGGAGTCGATCGATCACAACCTAATATGAGTGTTTTATTTTCTTTCAGCAAAGCCACATCGGGTTATCTGCTGAGTCCACCGAGGAATCGAATCCCTGACTTTAGCGTTGTAAATCCGTAGACTTACCGCTATACCACTGGGGAACAGAACCAAACGATTGTTGCTTATTTATTTTAAAGTACAAACCATAAAATGGGGTATCTGCGCTGTGCTATCTCTTCAATTGCAATATTTGGAAAAACGAGAAAATGATTTTAGATTACTTTTCAAAATAGCTTAATGCAAACATTTTATAACAATACAACATTTTTCTCAACAATTCACCTCTTACAGATAAATTATCATTTAAAAATAAGTTATTTGTCCGTTTGTATCAAGGTTTTAGTAAAATACCACTGCCTTTTTCAAAGTTATTTACTTAAAGAAGACCAATTTTCAGCATTAGACTAGTCAATATACAATGGGAAAATCTTCTAAACTCATGTTTACGCTATTCTTAGTTGTAGGTGTAAGATTATACGTGTGATTTGCAGATACATAAAATGTTGTCTACATGCTTTCAGTAATATAGAAACAACAACAACAACAAAAAAACAGTTAACTAGTTTCTATGCAATTTTAGCATAAACTTGTTTTGATTCGTTTCTTCTTTATAGCAGATAGTATCTATTCTGTCCGAGGAATTGGTAAACGGGCTAAAGACTGTAATGTTCTTTGCTGGTTGAGTGGACCATGTCTGTATGTTACAGCCTGTGAATGCTGTAAAATAACAACAGCCATGTGGTGATTAACTCTCAAAAGTAAAAATATGAAATTTTTCCCAAAATATAAGCAACTTTACTTTCAGTTCTATTCAGATTTTGATCATGACTAGTTTGCTAGATATTCATCATGAGAAATGGAAAGCTAATGACGTACTCAGTGATTCTGTAGAAGTGACTTTTGTTTGCGCAATTTAGCACACTGCATTTCCTTTTGTTTGCTCTGAATAAGAATTGTCTTAGCTTTCCTAAACCTATTCATTCATTTTATTTTTCATGTAAGATTAAAGCTAAATTAATTTCTTCAAATTACTCCAAAAATTTCTGTTGACCATTATGTTATTAAATAGACCTACCTTATATTTGTGCAGAAATCACTTTTACCTGGAAATGCTACAAATAGATGGAAAGAAAAGTTTTGTTATCATGAATATAGGACTTGTTTTGGAATTTCTGTTTTGTTAATGTATATAATAAATTTGGCCCAATATTTCATGTTGTTAAAAGCTTAAAAAAACAGTTTTATTATTAATATCGTTATCATCTGATAACTTCAGCACTGAAATGTATATGTATTATCTCACTGTATGGTGAGACTGTCTCTGTTTTAAGAATATCAGACCTTGAACACTGTTTGCAAGATTAAACCATCTACATTTCTGCATACCAAATGCAAACTATCAGGTATACTACTTCAGTAATAGATGGATGCTGAAGTTAACCCTTCAGAAAATCACAGATGAATAACTGAAGAACCTTAATCGAGTACGGGCTCCTTTGTGTCCAGCAAGGTAAAACTCAACCACCACCAGTAGAGGAGTATAGCAAGGACGTCTGCATCCTGTGTAACAAGTGCAAGAAGATGTTCTGACTGCTGCTATAAATCATCGAGTTGTAGTTCTCTTTTGTGTTGTAGCTAATGGTTCTCAAAATTCCGTAGCAAGGAATTTTCTGGTAGTTGCAGTATATAAGATTTTAAAGGCACGAAGGTGGAACTTACACTTGTGTTAGCATTCGATGGAAGCTCCTCTGGCTGCAAATAAGTTGGAGTAAACAGCATTAGTGTGAGCACCTAGAGTGTGTATCGCCAAGAGCAAGAACAATCCGAGATATGATAAACTCCAACTGAGAACTGCTGGGATTCTTCTGCAAAAGACAGCCAAGGTTGTTACTGGTCCACTTCTAGATATTGTGAGAAGTCATTGATATATATAATTGTCACTTTCAATTATTTCAAATCTTATTTATTTGTTGAGATACAAGCAAAGACAACAACTGACATCTATAGCGACGCTCAAAAGGTCAAATCCCTCCTTAAACAATATGACATGTAGGATCTAGTGCTAAACTGCAGCTCAGTTAGTACCCAGATGAATCCATAGCAAACAACCGGTACGCAAAGAGCTAGATAGACTGAATATATTGGAACAAATTGTCTTGTTAAAGAACACAGTCGCATGACGCGAGCTAGCCTCGAACTAGCCATCATTCAACTACGAATCTAAAGCATGAAACTTCTAAATCATCACACTGCCCCTAGAGGGGGTTTGACGCCTGGAATTTCCTCCAAAATGTTTTAAAAGAGTTTGAACTCTATAAAATGCAATTTAAGCTATAATAGTCGATTATTTATTATTGAGTCTATTTGAGTTATCGCAGATGAAGTAAGAAATACGTTATAAATTTTGTAGAACATTAGAAATTAACAAGTAGGTAAAAAGTTTTATTATCGTCTTCTGTGAACTGAAGCTTATTATTTAAATTAGTTTGTTTGGAATTAAGCACAAAGATACACAATGGGCCATCTGTGCTTTTCTCACCACGAGTATCGAAACCAGATTAATAGCGGTGAGAGTCCGCAGACATCTGCTGTGCTAATGGGAGACTTTTTAACTAGTTGTAGAACTTATAGTGTAGAAATAAAACGCTTTGTTCTCATTAATGGATGGATTTTGCATTTTTCTTTATGCCTAGTACTTCAATAGAACCCACCCAATGACACTTAACCTGTATGTTTAGACAAATGATTCACTCTATTTTGGTTTGGTTTTGCTTTGTTTTGAATTTCGCGCAAAGCTACTCGAGGGCTATCTGAGCTAGCCGTCCCTAATTTAGCAGTGTAAGACCAGATGGAAAACAGTTAGTCATCACCACCCACCGCCATCTCTTGGACTACTCTTTTACCAACGAATAGTGGAACTAACCGTAACGTTATAATGCCCCCACAGCTGAAAGGGCGAGCATGTTTGGTGCGACGGAGATTCGAACCCGCGATTCTCAGATTAGGAGTCGAACGCCTTAACCTACCTGGCCATGCCAGACCATGCTATCTGCGCTAGCCGTCCCCAATTTAGCAGTGTAAGAATAAAGGGAAGGCAGCTAGTAATCACCACCCACCGCCAACTTTTGGGCTACTCTTTTACCAACGAATAGTGGGATTGATTGTAGTATTATAACGTCCCCACGGCTGAAAGGGCGAGAATGTTTGGTGCGACGGGAATTCGAACCCGCGACCTTCAGATTACGAGTCGAGTGACTTAACCACCTGGCTTTGCCGGGTCCTCTATTTTGGAAATCCTCATGTTGAAATTAAAATACAACTTACATTTGATAATAAAGAAAATGTGATAAAACAGACGTTGGTAGTATATACCTAAAATTAGAGCAGTTTGGTTAATATTGGAAAAACTAGCATCAAACACAGATACATTAAACTAAAGTGTGAGTGTGTGTTTTTGTTAGGTAAACAAAACAACGAAAAATATGTTTTCTAAAGACCCTTACAATGCCATGACGAAGATAAAACTAAAACGCTATCGACTGTGTTGTTATTACGTTCTCCAAAACTGAAATGTCTATATTAAAAATTCTGTTAAATCTTCACAAATAAAAGCAAACATATATAATATTCACCGTGGTCAAAAAGAGTGCATGGCCTGAAAAGGCATGTTGCAAAGGGTGCAAGAATATTGACACGTGTATTTTCATTAGCATTGAAGTATAGAAGAGGATAAAGTACAAGGAACCAAATAAACAGTACAAATATTGTGTTGTATGTAACTACAATTTTTGGTCGATGATGCTTTAAATAACATTCGTAAGTGAATTTTTCCCCTTTTTGCAGTGCTTCAGGGAATTCACGTATTTTAGTCCAAAACATTAAGTGATGGGATATTTTAACACTTAATTATAACCGAATCCTGGGTGAGTAAAAGCAAGTTGAATCTCCTACGGTGAACTGATGGCTGAATTATTTGATGTGTAGAAAGTTATATAATATTAACATCGAGAAAGCTTAGATTAAAATATTCTAAAACTTAAGAAAAAGAGCAAACGCACTGAGAAATAATTGGAGAAATTCGAGTTCGTGATGTTAGTTACGGTTTTGACAAATACTGTTAATGCAATGAAGGTGGATTCTATACTACTTACTAAAGGTACTCGTTGCCTCCAATACATAATCAAAAAGTCAATTAATTATTCATACAAGCTGAATAAAGCCAAAAATGATGTTACTACTGTAGCCCAAGAGTTGACAGGATATCCCTCATGTAGCTTTGCGCGAAATTAAAAAAAAAATAAAAACAGAAAAAACTGACCTTAAATAATTACAATGTCCGTAACGAAAGCCTGTGGATCTAATAAAATGTCACTTCGATGAATTTTATAAAGACTAAACACAGAGGAATTTCAAAAAGCTCTTTCATTAAGATGATAACAGAATTCAGTACTATTCCTGACTATGTCCACGCACATTTTAATTTAATATTTTGAAGGTTGAATTCGGTTGCACACAAATTCGCTGTTTGTGAGTTAGCCAAAATAGGCACTGCAAACGACCAAGCATAAGGAGAGCCGTAAAAGTACTGTGCCAACAATATCCAAATAATCTGTTTCTAGTCTTCCCTATGCAATTATTCTCGTTTTATTCAACGTTATCCCAGCAAGATTAATAAAAAATGTAATAGTAAATAGATAAAAAATGCTGTGTAATATAAAATAATATTTAAATTTACAATTATGGAACAATACCAAATTTATAACGATACAAATGTTGATACTCTTACCTGTCTTCCTCATTCCAACGTTTGTTTGATAAAGAAACACATACTCTGTTTATTTTGTAACGAAGATTTCAAGTTATATGATGTCACAAAGGTGTTTAACTAGTGACCTTCAGATGTGTTGAAGTTTGGCAACCTTTGGATTACGTCAAACTGAAAACAGCCGTGAGAGTGTCGAAACTCGCGTTAAAAAAATCCTGTGTTGTTTCGTAATAGTGTATTTAAACTTTGGTTTAAATTCAACAGCAGCTAAGACTTTAAACTTTGCTAATTTATTAATCGAGTAAAACGTTGTATCTTTTAAGTTCATATGCTGCTTTGTTGCCATTTGTAACTCTGCCGGTAACTTTTAAGTTCAATGTAAGAAAAATCAAAATAAACTGAACAAAAAACAAAACGAGATTGCACGTGACAGCAAAAGAACAAATTGTACGCAGTGGTCGAAGATTTCGCGTAGTTGAAAACCGTAAGCACAGCTTCAGTTAGAAATATCACGATAACTTCCAAAAATTACTAAACTCTAATGCTCATATGCAAGCCCTCAAAAGGGAAGGGGGCAGCAGATATTTTCACGTTTTGCTTTAATGGGCCAGAATTTTGTAGCTATGATACAGAAAACGATACATATTCGTGGAAAATACAGAAATGTAATTTTCCACTTTGTATTATTATTCACCGCAGGAAAACACGTTCAAATATTACAAAAAGCTTAGTTCAAGCGAGGACGACTAGCGCAGATATTGTGCGAAATTAAAAACAAACAAACACATCTATATATTTTAGAATAAACGTATATTTGTTATCCTAACTTAAGCATGAAACACTTAGATTTTCGTTACAGTTATTTCAATATTTCTTAAAGCTTTAATAATATAAATATATCAAACCTGTTATAGTTATAACAAATACCGTTCATATAAGCGCTTTAATTTCAAAACTAAATTGCCGCAAGATGTTTCATTAAGAACCATCTGTTATATGGGCCTACTTAAAATACGTGCCTTTGTGAAAACAAGTTTTTAACTACACAAGTTACTAGAGTAAGCTTGTGGAAACTGTCGGTGCAAGTACTACCATCCTCACTCTATAGTATACCCCAAACTGACATGTTATGACCGACTGAAATAAATAAATTTTGCGAAATCAAGCTTGACCAATAAAGAGGCATAAAAGTGCAGTCAAGACAGTCAGTTTGTTTGTTTGTTTAGAATTAATTACAAAGCTATTTAATGGGCTAACTGGGCTGTGTCAACCACGGGTATAGCCCGGCATGGCCAGGTGGTTAAGACACTCGACTCGTAATCCGAGGGTCGCGGGTTCGAATCCCGGTCGTATCAAACATGCTCGCCCTTTCAGCCGTGAAGGCGTTATAAAGTGACCATCAATCCCACTATTTGTTGGTAAAAGAGTATCACAAGAGTTGGCGATTGGTGGTAATATGATGACTAACTACCTTCCCTCTAGTCTTACAGTGCTAAATTAAGGATAACTAGCGCAGATAGCCTTTGTGTAGCTTTGCGCGAAATTCAAAAACAAACAAAGAAACAAACGATATGTGAAAAGCATCGTTTATGGAATGTTGTAAAGCATTTTTAATTAACGAATATTACTAACCCTTACACCGTGCTAAGCCACACAAATCTCTACTAAAGGGACCAAGTCCACTTATAACAAAAAAATGGGCCTGATCTTTAAAAGTCTCTTTAACTTTTGGAGAGTCGTGGGTTGCGGGATTTTGAGGATATTTTGTTCTGAGATGGATTATTCGGACTTGTATAGCTGACTTCAACACCAAATAAAATGGTTTCAGGAGTGTTTTCAGTGAGTAACAGGTTCAATGAATAGCCTAAACGTTGTTACAAGTTTAGAATCATCCTGTCCTCACTGCTGTTAGATTAAAAACACACCCACAATTGTGAATGTTTAACTCGCAAGTATATCTCATTCTATATTCAAACGAAGTCATGCAGAACTCTATTTCAGGATAATCCATAAAAAAAAAACGTGTTTTATATTTTGCTCAAAAACCTTTCAAAATTGTTCGTTTTACAAAAGTTCGTTGTAGTATTGAAAAATATATTTGTTTCTTCTGTATTTTACACAACCTGAAAAAACTATCACGATTCTGGTGTAAACAATGTTGTCATTATCCCCTTGGAGTTAGCTTTCCAATACATATTTGGTGTTTCTTGAAAAAAATTAAGTATAGGATGAAACAGAAATTATCAGTTAATAACAGGTGAACATTAGGTGACTATAAGAAGTACGTTCTCAATGCTTTGTACACGATACAATCGACGTCTTTAGAGAGCCGCCCCCTATATTACGTATGAAGTGAATGAGTAGAAAAAAAGAAAAGAAAAAAGATCAGTATACATAATATTAAATTTTATTACATTTTTTTGAATAATAATTTTATACCCGTTTAGTGGTAGTTGTGTCTTAATCTAGACATATATTGCTCATTTTTATGCATTATACATAGAGAATTTAGTTACGCAGAAACTACAATTGTTCACTATATTCTCAAACAAATTTCCATGACAATCTCTGGGTCCAGCTTAACATTTGGCCTGGCATGGCCAAGCGTGTTAAGGCGTGCGACTCGTAATCTGATGGTCGCGGGTTCGCATCCCCGTCGCGCCAAATACGCTCGCCCTTTCATCCGTGGGGGCGTTATAATGTAACGGTCATTCCCACTATTCGTTGGTAAAAGAGTAGCTCATGAGTTGGCGGTGGGTGGTGATGGTTAGCCGCCTTCCCTCTAGTCTTACACTGCTAAATTAGGGACGGCTAGCACAGATAGCCCTCGAGTAGCTTTATGCGAAATTCTAAAACAAACAAACAAACAAACAAAACATTTTACGTCTAGAAATAATTTGATCAATTGGTCAACAGTCACAGTAAATCATCAGAAACCGTATCAACTAACTACTAGTTATGTGTATAAAGGTAGTTAGTAATTCTTTACCCATAGTTGAATATCTAGTAAAAAATAAGATAAATAAAAAATTGTGGATTTAAAAACCTGCAAATAGAAATTGTAAAATAAGTAAGACAGGGATACTGAAGACATGATTTACTTAAACTTGTTTTGACTCCATCAAATGTAATTCTAGGTAAGCGTATGGAGACAAAATTGGGATTTATAGTTTGATTAAATAATGTCTACAGTACCTCCAGTTTCGACCCGGCATGGCCAAGCATGTTGAGGCGTGCTACTCCGGGGGTCGCGGTTTCGTATCCCCCTCGCGCCAAACATGCTCGCCCTTTCAGCCGTTGGGGCGTTATAATGTGACGCTCAATCCCACTATTCGTTGGTAAAAGAGTAGCCCAAGAGTTGGCTGTGGGTGGTGATGACTAGCTGCCTTCCCTCTAGTCTTACACTGCTAAATTAGGGACGGCTAGCAGAGGTAGCCCTAGTGTAGCTTTGTGCGAAATTCAAAACAAACAAACAAACCTCCAGCTTCTGTAAGTCTGCAGACACACCGCTGTCCTACGGAACAACGGAAAACCCTAAACGACAGAGTAAATATTTTATACGCTCTATTGACTCCATTTTATTCAATTGTTAACGTTATCTATTTGTTGATATCCTCTCCGTTTCAAAGTATGATTATTTTGTGATCATTGTTCAAAGCTACTTTTTGGTATTAATGTAACTTCTAGTTGTATTCTTTCTTCCCTAATTTCTTATTCTCCATTTTTTTTTCATTGTGATCACCGCAAAACTGATACTTTCCACAACAGGACAGCGTTATGTCTGCGGAGCTCCAACGCTAGAAAACGGGCTTCGATACCTGTGATGGCCAACCACAAATAACCCATTGTGTAGCTTTGTGGTTAATTTCTAAAAAAAACAAAACTGATGTTTTTAAGAGGTTATATCGTTTTCATACCGATCTTGCATTTCAATAAATTTTGGTAGAGAAAGAAAAAGGAAACTAGAAAACAAAAATTTTGGCGATTTTAACTTCTATTTCTGAATATTCGTATAGAAAAGCTCTGGATATACTACTCTCCTCACGAAAGATACTTACTATATTTTCATGAGCTGATAAACGACATCTCCCCGTAATTGTTAATATATATTTTCTTTTGCGAATGTAGGCTTTAATTTCGTGATGCTCAATAAGTGAAAACCATGACTACTGAATTATCTTCATTTTTAGGTTACTTCCTAGTTTCATTCTGTATAGATTGGTGAAACGAAATTACACGCACGACGTCGTAACATAAAATTTACTGACAGTGAACCTCAACAAATAACAAACACAAACGATGCTCGTCAGTCCCTGCCTCTCTATGTTATTCGTACAACCTTGAAGCTTTGAATAACATTGTTATTCGTACAACCTTGAAGCTCTGAATAACACTGTTTTTAAAACAACCTGGTGTATTAAAGTATCATTGATAGAGTTTCGGTTATTTTTTTGTTATTTGTTTAATATTTCTATATCTGCATTAAGTAAGTGGTCCCTACGTTGTACTTAAAACGCTTGGTCTTCCTCCATTCACCATTACGACTATTTAAAGATAAGAGAGAATCCCCAATAGTTTCGGTACTTGAAATTATTTTAGGGAAGATTAAGGTAAACTAATTTTCGAGACATTTTTTCTCCTTCTTGTTAGCTAGCTATATCGCTGGGCGCCAAGCGTAAAGCGTACGTATAACTGATTCGATTTTATTACTCATCTATATCTCTTTTGTTTATTTATTTAGAATTAAGCCCAAAGCTACACAATGGGCTATTTGTGTTCTGCCTACCACGGGTACCTGAACCCAGTCTATAGCAGTGGGAGTCCAGACATGCCGCTGTGCTACTAGGGGTATCAATATTAACATACTATCAAATTTAAATTTTTTAGGTAGGATTAGAGTTAATTAATCTATGAGACCTTGGGCGTGGTCAAGCACGTCTATGGAAAGGGTTTGATCTCTGAGCCTGGAACTGTATTTAGATTTCAAATCGGTCAAGAGATGGCGGTGCTGTGAGCAAAAAGTTTGTACTTTAAATAGAAAACAACATAAAAAAAACTCAAGAAACATTTTACGAGCTGCTCTGCCGCGGTTAAAACTTATAAAAATAAGTTTTTAAACATAAAAATGTTTAAAAGGTTACATTTTAATTAAAATGTGAGACGATATAAAACATTGGGTTCTTTAACTGTGAGTTTGGCAAAGTACAACTGATAAATGTAAATTTTGTCCTAATTTGTCTACAGTATTTTAAAACTAACTGATTTAATGTGTATTCCAATGTTTTGTTTTAGGAATAAGCAAATTTATATATTACCCAAAGTTTTTAACTCTATATTGACGGGTGTTCTCATATATAATATAATATGAGATTATATTGTTTTCTGCATTACCAAAGAATTATAATTTGAAATATTTTTAAAGCTTTGGACGTATTTTTAAAGAGTGACTAGAATATGCGTATTATTATTATTCAACATACGGATGAGCGCAAACTTACTGAATACAAATAAAAACTTTCTTCGCAGAGGTTATGATAAAAGGCCATTTTAAGGTGTGTGACCAATAAAACACATTTAAATATGAATGTGCTTAACATATTTAAAAACATCATACAACAGGATAAGGAAGGCTAATTACTGTAATCAGTGGGAAGGTAATATATTTAATTACAAACTTTAATGACGTAGCATTAACACATAAATGTGAAAAAAACCACCAACACTTCGGTTAATTTCAGACATACTGACAAACTTTCCATTAACAGAAAAAAGAATCTAATACACGTGTTTAAACATGCTATGTTGTTCCAGTGAACATTTGTTGATTTAAGTGAAAAAACATTTTAGCTGTCAAAGTCCCAAATCGAAGTCATGAATGTCAATCACACGATCCTTCAACATTGTTAACAGTAAAAACCACACAAATCAAACACTTCCTCCCCATCCTGGTACTTATAAGCATCAAGGTACTTACATAATTCAAGAAAACATCAGCACATAGGGTCTATTTCTCAAAACAAACACATTATATCATACATCTATGTCACACACGCACACACACAAAGCTAAGTAACTTATAAAAGCTTGCGTCTATGATCCTCGAACAGTATTAAAAGACTTAAAGTATACTCGTGTCATCAATATAGTGAGCGCTACGCGTGTGTATAAAAAACAGCCATTAACGTTAAGTAAGTAATCGCTCACATTCATTTCGTTAAAATACGTCTGTGGAAAAAATATAGGGGAAACAGGATGTATGACTTATGCACGAGCTTGAACAGAATTGCAGCTTAATAAATATTGACTTAGACTCTATCCAGAATGTTTTAACGACTACACTCACTTACAAAACATTTCAAAATCGTGGGTCCACGTTAAACATCGAAAAGCAAACATAAGTGTGAAAAGAAAACGAAAATCGGGTAGTATAGAACTTTTGTAGATTTATGTCACAAAGCGTAAATGGCAAATTTTTACTTTCTCTGCATTTTTGGGTTACATTAATCTATAAATATTTAAGTCTTTACTAATGAAAATTGCTTGCTCGTTTTTAAGTTTGTTGAACTGTTTTATTCTAATGTTTATTTTCCTTCGTTGAACTGTTTTATTCTAATATTTATTTTCCTTCGTTGAACTGTTTTATTGTAATGTTCATTTTCCTTCGTTGAACTGTTTTATTCTTATGTTTATTTTCCTTTGTTGAACTGTTTTATTCTAATGTTTATTTTCCTTTGTTGAACTGTTTTATTCTAATGTTTATTTTCCTTTGTTGAACTGTTTTATTCTAGTGTTTATTTTCCTTCGTTGAACTGTTTTATTCTAATATTTATTTTCCTTCGTTGAACTGTTTTATTGTTTATTTTCCTTCGTTGAACTGTTTTATTCTTATGTTTATTTTCCTTTGTTGAACTGTTTTATTCTAATGTTTATTTTCCTTTGTTGAACTGTTTTATTCTAATGTTTATTTTCCTTTGTTGAACTGTTTTATTGTAGTGTTTATTTTCCTTCGTTGAACTGTTTTATTCTATTGTTTATTTTCCTTTGTTGAACTGTTTTATTCTAATGTTTATTTTCCTTTGTTGAACTGTTTTATTGTAGTGTTTATTTTCCTTCGTTGAACTGTTTTATTCTAATATTTATTTTCCTTCGTTGAACTGTTTTATTGTAATGTTCATTTTCCTTCGTTGAACTGTTTTATTCTTATGTTTATTTTCCTTTGTTGAACTGTTTTATTCTAATGTTTATTTTCCTTTGTTGAACTGTTTTATTCTAATGTTTATTTTCCTTTGTTGAACTGTTTTATTGTAGTGTTTATTTTCCTTCGTTGAACTGTTTTATTCTATTGTTTATTTTCCTTCGTTGAACTGTTTTATTGTAGTGTTTATTTTCCTTCGTTGAACTGTTTTATTCTAATGTTTATTTTCCTTTGTTGAACTGTTTTATTTTGATGTTTATTTTCCTTCGTTGAACTGTTTTATTCTAATGTTTATTTTCCTTCGTTGAACTGTTTTATTGTAGTGTTTATTTTCCTTTGTTGAACTGTTTTATTGTAGTGTTTATTTTCCTTCGTTGAACTGTTTTATTCTAATGTTTATTTTCCTTTGTTGAACTGTTTTATTCTAATATTTATTTTCCGTTCGCTTTTTAGTGCCTCAATTTACATTTGTATTGTTCTTTCACAAGAACATGCTGTTTCATTTATCCATTTATTTATTATTATTGACACTACAATATATATAGACATTGAAAAACGAAAATATTATTATATCTAAAGTTCTCCAGGTTATTACTCTTTATTAATGTTTTTACTATTAAAGCAGTGGTTCTTAACCTGGATTCAATCGAACCCCAGGGGTTTGCTGAGTCAATCTCAGGGATTCGGCCGAGGTCAAGACACACACACTGTGTGTGTCCGTTCCGTTCACCCCACTCGTGTGATTCGTGACGTCATGCTTCACTTGGCCATCATTGGCTGCGGCTGATCACGTCACATCACTTGGCCTTAATATCTGTGCTGCAGGGAACCTCGTGCGCTTAGCAGTCGACTTGTGACTGTAGTAATCATGCGTCATTTATGATATTTTTCCTAATCTTTCAATCCCTTCATACTAACTATGTCGAGCAAAAAGGCTTTAATGATTAAAATGTGCAGTAGGACGTGTATAAAAATGTTCAGACAAATAACATAAACTAACCCGACTCCACTTTTTCAGATAATTAATCAAATAAACACTTATAAAGATGAAGTTTCTGATAACCACATTAGGCATATAATGCTTTACGAGTTTAAAAAAGGCAATAGTGCAGCAGAAACTACACGAAACATTCAAGATGTTTATGGTGTGGAGTCTCTCAATGAAAGAACATGTCGTAGGTGGTTTCAGAAGTTCAGATCAGGTGACTAGAGCTTAAGTGATGCGGCACATTCAGGTCGTCCTGTTGAGTTTAATGATAACTTGCTGCTGGTTGCACCTGATGAAGATTGTGCTGTAACAGTTGAAGAACTAGCACAGAATCTTAATTCAATGCATTCAACAATTCACCGTCATCTGCAACAGTTTGGAAAGGTGTAAAAGCTGGAAAATGGGTCCCACATAATTTAACAGAAGCCTTAGAGCAATAGTAGACATTTGCACTTATCTGCACTCTCGTAAACGTAACTCGCCTTTTTCGGACAGGTTAGTGACTGGAGATGAAAAATGGCCATATTATAAAAAAATATTAAGCGCCGCAGACAATGGCTCAGTGCAAGTAAAACTTGCTGTCTTTGTAGAAAGAAATGATGATGTACTTTTTGTATTAAATTTTCGGACATAACTTATGGGATAACCTGATATATATATATATATATATATATATACATAATTATACAGACAATATTGGACTGACTGATATAGTACAAAGTTAGTGTTTGTAAAGTTCTTTTTAATTCGCACAAAATTAACGAATAGTTCAATACGACGATAAAGAAACAAATAGTTTCATACAACAACAACAACAAAAAAAACGAATAGTTTATTTCAGTAACAAAGAAACGAATATTTAAATACAACGACAAAGAAACGAATAGTTTATTTCAGTAACAAAGAAACGAATAGTTTAATTCAGTAACAAGGAAACGAATATTTAAATACAACGACAAAGAAACGAATAGTTTAATACAACAGCACAGGGGTGCTTGATAAAAATAATACACCTTTTTAACCAAAATTATTTATTATTGCATAGAAAAAAGAAGCCAAATATTTTTGTTTTCATACTAAGAAATAAATGCGGTTTAAATGTTATATTACTTTTATTAATTAAATACCACAAGGTATATGAGTAAACCATTTAAAAGGAAACAAAAATATTTTTACATCAGCTGTTCCTCAAACTTCGTAGACACTATAATATAAAAGTAGAAGAGTTGTAAGTATAAATCACGAACGAAAAATGAATACTTTCGTTTTGGAATAACATCCATATTTCCTAAGTTAATTTAATCGCTTATGCAAAGTATTTATACTCATTATGTTAATAATCTCCCGATTTTAACTATTTAAACACAAAGGGTTTCATGGTCTGGTGGTTAAGGCACTCGACTTGTAATCCGAGGATCCCGGGTGGAATCTCCGTACACCAAACATGCTCGCTCTTTCAGACGTAGGGGCATTATAATTTGACAGTCAATCCCACTATTCGTTGGTAAAAGAGTAGCCCAAGAGTTGGCGGTGGGTGGTGATGACTAGTTGCCTTCCCTCTAGTCTTACACTGCTAAATTAGAGACGGCTAGCGCAGATAGCTTTCGTGTAGCTTCACGCGAAATTCAAAACAAACAAACAAAGGGTTTAGCGTCCATCTTTTGTTTGTAGTTAAATGCAAAGTTACACTCTGCCCAGCACGAGAGTCATCAAAACGCCGATTCCTGCGTTGTTAGGCCGCAGATATACCGCTGTGCCACTGGGGAGCTAGTCCATCTTTTACAAATAAACTCAATTGAAATATATTATTATCAATAATATTTCATTGTTAGTATTAAGATACAGTTTCATAAAACGCGTTCAAAATTATGAAATTTATTAAGAACGGATTACTTAATATCTCAACTACGCTGATTGCAATAAAACTTTCATTATGAAATTTTTTGTCATATTAAAGATTATTTTTACAGATCTTTAGAATTTCAGTGTGGAAAACTAAATATACTGTATGATTTGACATACTGTGAAACTAGCTTCGTCATACGACAAGCCTACTTTTCCAATTTATAACGTGTTAGGCCTACTTACGTAAATTTATAACGTGTTAGGCTTACTTAGGTAAATTCATATTTATTCTTAGGTTATCCATTTGTACAGTTTTTCCGTAAACAGGTCATATTGTACAATGAGATTTTCTTACCAAGAATGAAACTGCGATCTAGAATTTAAATAATGTTCAAAACTCTATGTTAATTAATAATTTTATGTTATTATTTTTTTAAAGTTGTATTATAGGGTTAAAGTTTGTAAGATAGTTAATGTTTATTTTCATATATATTGTTTAAAAGGTGTTTGAAAAACTTATACATTTGTTTTACAAAATCCAGTCAGTAACTGAAACATAATTTTATATGTTACTAGATGATCTTCGTCATCAGAATTTGATCCACGTTTTTGGACCAGAGAGGATCAGGTTCGGCGATGACCTATTATTTTCTATATTCAGGGTTAAACTTTTATTGATTTACTTATTAACAACAAGACTGCTTTATTTATTTATTTTATTTTATTTATATATATTTTAAGGAAGGCACAAGCTCCATTTTTATGAGGATCAAACAAGCACAGCTTAATGACTATTGTGCCGGACTGTGGGTAGGAAATTTACATGGTTTACACAACATTATTAAAAAAATCACTGCTCAATTAGGATAACTGGAGACTGGAGTCGGCTAACTGCATTCATCCTAATTTATCACTTCGAAAGTAAAGTCTTTTATATAACACGAATTACATTCGACTAGTTTGGGGCAATATTTAACAACCAATAGTATTTCTGCACACGAAGATAGCGTCCTGTACTTTAACACAGTAGTTACAGGAAAAATATAAACTGCTGTTAGAAACAAGGGAAGTAAATACCTCTCGTTGAGAACATGGAAACTGTTATCATTTAGTGCTTTGTTTGTTTGTTTGTTTGTTTTGGAATTTCGCACAAAGCTACTCGAGGGCTATCTGTGCTAGCCGTCCCTAATTTAGAGTGTAAGACTAGAGGGAAGGCAGCTAGTCATCACCACCCACCGCCAACTCTTGGGCTACTCTTTTACCAACGAATAGTGGGATTGACCGTCACATTATACGCCTCCACGGCTGGGAGGGCGAGCATGTTTAGCGCGACGCGGGCGCGAACCCGCAACCCTCGGAATACGAGTCGCACGCCTTACGCGCTTGGCCATGCCGGGCCTAATCATTTAGTGCACATCATTCATGGCCAACACAAGCTCTACACGTTACTGAAAAAAGTTACCGCCAGGGGTTTTATATACAACAATGGATGACTGTGAAGAATGCCGAGATGTGTTTGGTATTGATTTACACGTTAAACTTACAACATTCCATGGCTCTATTATTCACCGTCTTGCTTGCTTTTTGAGAGCAAAGCCAAACTGAACTATTTACTGCGCCCACCTCAGGGAATCGAAATCCGGATTTTAGTGTTGCTAGTTACTACACTTAATACTGTCCCACTGGGGAAGGGGGCGTTTTTCATTGGCTCGCGTGTGATTAGTTTAAATGGTGTCATAATCACGAATCTTTAATTCATATCTGAAAGCACCATGTAGCTGGTCATTTGACATTTTATCATAGGTTGTCAAAACCAAAAACGTTTCAAGGGTTTACATTTTTCGTGTGTTTTCTTATAGCAAAGCCACATTAGGCTATCTGCCGAGTCCACCGAGGGGAATCGAATCCCTGATTTTAGCGTTATCAATCCGTAGACTGACTGCTGTACTAGCGGGGAACCTTTTCAATTTTCATGCTTGCGGTTGTGTAGACACGCTTGTCAACGCTTTGCAGTTTTTCTTTATTTTTTCACTGTTTGTTTTCACATTTAGTTTCAAATTTCCTGTTGCACCAAGTTTATAGGAAAGTGACACATACTTACTAAAGGAAAATAAATTCACAAGTAAAAAGGATTTTTTGTCAGGATTATTAATCACGTTTGAGCAATGAAATTGAGAATAACTATTTACATTCCAGTAAAATATCCAGAGTTAGTTAAATGTTACGAATAAAATATAGTAATTTATTTGACTTTAGGTTATGGGCGTTTTTCATATACATAAAAGGTTCACTTACTCTCTACATATTTTTATTCTAATAAAACTTGAGGTTGTTTCTGAGGTAGATACAAAACATGATTTTAATATTATATATATTTTCTATGTTTTTCTGCGAATAGTGCAGAAATAAGAACCTGGAATCCTGCGAGACGCTACAAGTTTGGTTTTTAACTTAAGCAGTTGTACTAGTTATGGTGTGTGTGTGTGGGGAGAAGCGTTGTGTTTTGATAGGTCACGATTGCGACATTATTTCTATGTTATTCACACATGAAATTTCATATTTCTGTTGCATTATAATATTTCGTTCACCAGTAACGTAGGAAAGGAAGTACCGGAGCTCCCCGCACAAAGCTACTCATTCAAGTGTATCTAGAGGGAAGGCCTAGTCATCACCAAAACTACTTTAAAAATAATTGAACATTATACACCCCACGGCTGGAAGAAAAAAAGTCGCGCCTTACGCGCTAGGCCATGCCGGGCCGTATTATTAGGAAATTAGAATAATGCATAAAACCTAATCCAGAACCCAAAAGCTTTCAGGGCTTTAAGGTGAAACTTGGATTCCCCCGTATGAATACGTATGTGTCGCATATCCCCCAACAACTTTTAATTTGCCTCCCACATTTCTGTTCAGTCATATTTTCAATTTGAAACATCAATTATGTAATAAAAAATCGTATGTAATTATGTGATAAACAGTCAAATGTAATGGTTAAGAAAGTATGTTACCAAAACGTCTCATTTTTTCTTAAGCCTAAACATAATTAATACAGCATTATAATGGTGACTATGAAATGACCAATAACCTCAGAAAACACACCATAAACACCCTCCCTCCCCCCAGTGTCCGTAGACTTACAAAGATAAAAAACGGATTTCAACTCATGGTAGAAAAAGCATAGATAGCCTATTTAGTAGCTTTGTGCTTAGCTTCAAGCAAAGAAACACGTGATAACGTTGTTAAGTATTCTGCCGTGAACATATGAAACGTTGGTTAAGTCTATGACATATTTTATAAAGCCAGTCATCATTGTTTACTACTGCAATGGTTTCTACACTCCAGTCAACAACTACTAAACGGTAACGTGCTACTAAAATAAAGCGCTTTGGTTAATTCAAGTTTTCAGTACAAAAAGAGTTTAGTAGTGCGTTATGCATGAGAAAACGTTCTTTTTGTGGTGGTGACATGTTTGTATGAATGTATTCTGAATACCTGATATTCTTACATCAAAATATTTTTAAATAATTGTGATTAATCATAGAAGCGCTTTTGTTTTGTTAGTCGTAAAGCGCAAAATTATACGATGGGCTATCTGTGCTGTACCCAGTGTGAGTGAGAAACCAAATTTATAGCATTATAAGCCCTCACGTTAAACGCTGAACCACTATGGGGAGGGCTATAGAACAGTTAGTTTGTTTTTTGAATTTCGCGCAAAGCTACTCGAGGGCTATCTGCACTAGCCGTCCCTAATTTAGCAGTGTAAGACTAGAGGGAAAGCAGCTAGTCATCACCACCCACCGCCAACTCTTGGGTTACTCTTTTACCAACGAATAGTAGGATTGACCGTCACTTATAACGCCCTCACGGCTGAAATGGCGAGCATGTTTGGTGCGACTGGGATTCAAACCCGAGACCCTCGGATTACGAGTCGAACGCCTTAACACACTTGGCCATGCCGGGCCAGAACAATCAGATAAATTAAACTAACCTTTAATTTTTTGTTGTTTTCATTATTTGTTGTTCATTGTAATACAAATTTAATGTGAAGATAGTGATTACTATGTTTTATTGCGGAAAAAGAACTGTGTTCAAAACATGAGTAGCAACCATATTCAATGTTACATTTAATAATACTAAGACTATTCAAACAAGTTACCGATAATTTAAGTTCTGATTAAAATTACCGAATAACAAAAAACAGTTACTTAAGTAAAATATTACAAATACTGTGATGTTTTTCGTTTTTAATGTTTCAGCAGACAACAGAAACATCGTTATCTTTTGTTTATTGTTGGAACGAACTGACTCACATTTTAGAGATGACGTGGAAGCATCAGAATGATTTGTCTAAATTAAAATGGTGATTTTAATATTGGAGGCAACAGACACGTGTTTCCTCCCTATTCAAGTGTTCTGTTTGATAATACTCATCGCAAGGGTTTAGCGATACAGAGTCTTTCTTTCTATTAATTATAAACATTGAATGGTTTAAAGATAATTACATTCGTTGTTATTACGTACAGAATGAACTTTGAAGTATATATATGGATGGCTTGATAATTTTATACACGGACTTCACTACTTTGTGAACTTCAAACACGTCAAAGTTTGTTGACAAAGGAGAGTGCTAAAGGGAGGAGTCAGCTTCCTGAACCACCTTCGGTAAATAACACCTCTAATGTTATCCAGTCATTCTTTGGTTGGTTGCTTATCCATCTCGGTTAGAAGAATTTATTTAAAAAGTTTTATCACTCACTTCCTACCTTTAGTGTATGCCAATACGAACATACATTCAATAGCCGGAATATAAGACGTAGTTTATAACCTTTGCACGTTATTCACATAATATAAACTTGCACTGTACAGAAAAAGCAGAGAAGCCCCCTACTCCAGTTTATTGAAGCTTATAAATGAAATCTTACTTCTCTCTTATGGTGAATTTCACCCTAGAAAGAGTTAAGATGACATTGGAAATAATTATGTTATTCAAAGGACCACGTTTTTTAGGAAATTTCAATTTTCAAAAATATTTTCTCTAACATTTTATTAAATATTTGAAGGTTATTCAAATATTGGTAACTAGTTTTAAATTAATTGAATACATCTTTACATGTTAATGCTACTGATCAACTTAAAAGAGACATTTTAAAATGTCAAATAAAAATATAAATTACATTTTAAAATTCGTTTCTAAAGTTTTCATTTCGCATTTCCAAATTGTACTTTATTTCTCTATACTAATTCCACAGAAAGTAAGGTTACATGTGATGCTAGTTGCAAAAGTTATTTCTATTTGTTAGAGAACTTGATAAAAAATTAATATTGTTGTTGGTTTCTAGCAATCCGTATTAAAATACAAGACAATATTAGTTGAAAAGTAAGGTAACAGATGGCAACACAAGCAGTAAACATCTCTCGATGCTTTTTAAAGAACATTGACATAAGTGGATAATGGCATTAAGGCTGAAAACTGTTCAACGACAGACAAAGATTTTATCTCTTTAACAAAATTGTTATGTTGTATTTTTTTACAAATTCAACCGAGACTTCAAACAGAGTTCCGAAACTCGATGAGGATAAATCTAAGCAAAGTTCATAGTTGTAAACAATTTAAAGAATAACAAAAAAAATTATTACGAAATATTAAAGATAAAATAACAAGGAGTTTGTCGTTCGAACAAACCAAGTTTTAGAAATTCAAAATTGTAAATAATAACAGACAAAGTGCTTTCCTGAAAATAATTTGTCGTTGTGGAAAGAATTACACTTCAACATATCTGTGGCCTGGCACTGTCTAGTGGTTAGGGAGCTCAACTTGTAATAAGATGGTTGTAGGTTTGAATCTCTGCCATCGAATATTCTTATCCTTTCAGTCGTAGGGGTACTATATTGTGACGGCCAACCCTACTGTTCATTGGTAAAACAGCAACATAAGAGTTAGCGAGGAGTAGTGTTGACTAGCTGCCTCATTTCTAGCATAACACTTCTAAATAAAAGATTACTATCGCAAATAGCCCGAGAGCAACTTTACTCGAAATTCTAAATAAAGCACACCAAGCAGCCTATCTAGCCCTGAGAAAGAGTTTTTTCCCTACCTGAGGCATAGCGGTCTATAGAACGGTTCTAAGTTTTGTCACTTTATTTTTGAAGTACAAACTTTTAGCTCATACTTTCTTAATTTCTTTACCGATTTGAGATCTAGTTACATTTTCGAACTCAGGAGGTGGAAACTTTTCGATTGATGTATTCGACCACACCTAATATCTCATAGCAAGCTGACTGTGTGTGAACATTATAATTATTGTTTTTCAGAATTCATTCTCACTGATTGAACGTTCCAAAACTTCGGCCTCTCTCTTATCCATTGTCTATTTATTTGTTGTTAAGCGTAAAGCTACACAATGATCTATCTGTGCTATTCCCATCGAACTTTGGATCACTGATATTATAGGATTCATGTCTCGAATGCATTTTATTTGTTTATATAAACTTCAGAAACACATCAGGTCTTATTTGTAGGGATTTTCAACGTTTTTGCAGTATAGGTTACTCCGTTTGTATTTATGCATTCTCAAGGCTCGTGTTTAATGTATAAGATTAGTAACTTGATTCTTAAAGTACCACTTACTTACCCAAACTTCCGTAATTGAATTTTATTTAAGTTACCTGACAAAACCTTCTGAAACATGACCATAAATCCTTTTCTTTTATCTTCGCAATCTTGCCACGTTCGTGAAGCTCATGTTGTTACAACTTGTCGAGGAACAATTCACATGAGGTGTTTTCAGTTTAATTATAGAGGCCTCTATGTATTTCTATGTAAACCACAGGCACAAGTTGTGGTGTTGAAACGCTTTCAACACACCATATTAATTGCTGCGAAAGAAAACAAATCGCTACCATGTTACTGAAACAAATTGCTATACACTTGTTTTCTATGGAACAAATGACTGTGAGTAGACAAGGTAGACATCTGACGCTGGCAACACAGAGTCATGTCTTGCCTCATTAGTGAGGTCCAACCAGATCGTAATTTTAATTCTCTATGGACAGCGACCTTGGTAAAGAAATTTATTGAAGCTCAACGAGGTAGAAATTTGAAGTTCCTATTCTTGTTGACCTTGCTAATAGAAAAATACACTTTAGAGCGTTTCAGTAGTTCGATTGTCATTAAAGCTCTGTATTATATTCTTTAAGCAAGTGGCTAATGACCAAGTATTATAGAACCGTGTTTCCCAAACTTTTTTAGTCTGAGGCTATAAATCTTAAAGTGTAATTCTAAAATGTCCGTCCTATTTACTTTAGCAATGTGATTGAAAAACAGTGACGTAGTAACAACAATAGCATTTCCTTTCGATATACTGCATCATTTTATTAATTCATTACAAGTTTTATCGGCTTGTTATTTATTTAAAATTAAAATCAATTCAGCAACTTTGTTTTCGGCTTTTTTTTTGCGGCCACCTGTAAAAGCTTTATGGCCTAGGAAAACCTTGGTTTTTCCACTTTGGGTTTGGGTTTGGTTTTTGAATTTAGCGCAAAGTTACACGAGAGCCATCTGCGCTCGCCGTCTATAATTTAGCAGAGGGAAGGCAGCTGGTCACCACCATCCACCCCAACTCTTGGGCTACTCTTTTACCAACGAATAGTGGAATTAATCGTAACATTATAACGCCTCTACGGCTGAAAGGATGAGCATATTTGGTGTGATAGGGATTCGAACCTGCAACCCTCGGATTTCCCCACTTTGGAAAGCATTGCTATAGAAGATGCTAACAAGATAAAAACGTTCATAACAGAAATACCATGAGGGTTAAAAAATGAAAAGGGGGAGGGGCAGATTGCTTGACAAATAAATGTGTTTCTAAAACCCTTGACTTAAAATTATGTTGTTTTTCAGCAGGACAAGGATAAAAGAAAATTAATTTATAAGGTATTACGTCTTGTAGAAATTCCAACAAGTCCTTAGTTGGTAACGCTGTGGTCAAGAAGTCGCAGAATAATTGTTGTTATTTTGTTTCCATTTTCCCATAACATCAGATCTACAAAATAACAATCAAAACGACAGAAACACAGTTTTTACTAATAGAAACATTTCGAGTCGATTTTACAGAAATTGCCATGCTTTTCTGGTAACGTTGAACAGAGAACATTTACTAGACTAATTTCCCATATAAAAGTTTGTATAAGTTTAAGTTTCGAAATTTTGCTTCGAAAAGTGCAAAGAAACTTCCAAGGCGTCAAATAAAAGTCTTCCCAAAGGAATAATATGTTTGTTCAGGACCATTAAATTTTGGTATTGATTTCACTGGAGGAACGGTTTCAACGCGTTCGTAACGTATTGGACACTCTGTGCACTTAGTAGAAACAACAACAAATGTTCCCCAACTGCCTCTCGTTGTTGAGGTTTGACCAACCATAAGTCCAACTTAACAAGAGGCTTGTGTCAGTCCTGAATGCGTATATTAAAAATGCAAAATAATTTCTATAATAAAAATATGACAATAAAAAACGTTAATAACAAGAGATATAGGAAATACTTTAACCAGCACTTTTAAGGAAGTTAATGTTAAATAAAGGGTACAGTGTAGGTCACTTACAGAACACTTATGTAAGTACTAGTTACTTGTTCTTGTACCGTTACAGATCTAAAGATATGAATTTCATGGTGAAGATAAAATGTGGATTAGCTCCTTACTAATCTAGCATTTTTATATTAAAGACAAGAGGGAAAGCTCTTGCTTTGAATACAAAATAATTTTGTTATTATTATGGTATTTCGTATTTGAATGTACAAAGCTTATAAAGTGTTACGGTACTATTGTGTGTACTTAAGGCATTTAAAAAAGTTAAGTGACCTTCTTAAACTACTCACGTATCAGGTCAGGTACGTAGAAGTTTGAACAAATCAGATGGACGAGGTCAAAATATAGATGGATTAAACCTATTCCTCATCACGTGATACTCACCTCATTTTCAGCTGATTAGTATGATAAAAAACGACAAACCGAGACATCATATCTAGCGACACTTGGAAAATATTAAACCTTTACAGGGTGACGTTACCATTGCTCTAAGTGGCTACAAACAAATGAATAAATTCACATATAAAACCTAAACTTAAGTGTTGTAAATCCATAGATTTACCGCTGTCCCACCGGATATATGGATATACACGTAAACCAATTACATATTCACATTGTATGAATGGTATGCGAAAATCTTCAAAGGTCATGTCCTTTACAATTATAGCATTCATGGATGAAACTTGTATATTACTTTTGGTGGAGGACCTGAGATTACTTATTCTGTTTATATGTTGGACGTCTTATTTTCTGCAGTATAGAACAAGCTTCATGCCAAGATATAATTCAATTCATGTAAATGATTGATAATTACAGTAAATGTTTTGTTTGTAATGTAGTTAGTAAATTGTTATTACATACCTACAGAAGTTAAGGGACTGCTACATGTACGTTTTCAACCCAGTGAATAATTTACACGAGTAATAATTGTTTGCTTCATATATTACCATAGAGTTAAAGATATTAACCCTATTCGCAAGGAAAGATAAAACGTGTAATTGGTCAGAATCTACATGTTTCCACCGTGTTTCACTATTAGAAACATTGCAGAACAAACCATAACTTTAATAGCTTCTTGTCTTTCAGTTTATTTAATGGTATACGCATAAGTGAGTTTAGTCAGTATGAAAGATAATAATTATTTTGCATAGAACATATATTGATTATCTAATCATCTTACTGTGGGTTATGTAGCAATGACGTTTGTACTTATTGTTTGTTAAGTTCACTTATGTTTATAAAGTCAAGTTACAGCAACAACAACAAAAATTATTTGTTCACTAAAGTAGCTAAGATTAAGAAGGCTGTTATAAGATAACGGTGGTGACGTATTATACATTCATTATGTTTTCAGAATGCGAAAGCTGAAGTAGAACAATTAGAGGAGATAATTGTTCATTTGATTTATCTAACATGTCAAACCGGAAACTGCGATGAAACGGACCATTAATATTATTCTGTTGTTTTTTTTTTCGTTTCCTGAAGGATGTTGGAAATGAAGACGAAGAAATTTCCTCATTTATCTATACATGCTAGAATGACGAGCATCATTATTAATTTCGTCCGTAACTTTAGAATTGCAGTAATAAAAATAAATCCCTTGTTTGACTTTTGAATTCGTGCAATCTGTGGTTGTTAAAGCAACGAACAAAACTATTATTTGACTGTTCATTAGAACTGAAGTGAGAAACGTTTATGGTTTCCAGTGAATGTTGTCGTTTGTTTCGTCCACTTTAGAGAAGACATTTGAGTTGATTTAAAATGTTCTTCTGATACACAGTTGAGGTTTTAGTAATTATTTCTTACTTAATGAGTGGATTATAGCTGTCCGGACCGTGCTATTCATAACCAGTTGAAATAACTGGTGCATTAATAAAGTGGTTCACTCACTGGACGTCTTATGTTTAACAACAGGTAGGAACGAAGATCAAACCAAATCCGAACTGACACATTCATATTTATCTTAACCCTTAAGATAATTTATTTGTGGACTTATAAAGGATAATCTTTGATAAGAATAGCATTAAACGAAATATAGACGAATACTCTTATAATTATAATAGATTGAGTTCTAAGTGTATTTTACTTACTAAGCATCCAAGGTAATGGATTAAATCAGGAGGAATTTTATGCATTATCTGAGACTGACATAAGGACTTAGTCACATTTTACCTTTAAATAGGATATAGCATTAACAAAGAGTGTAAATAATTGATAAAGTAGGAGAGAAGATAAAGTTATTTTGTCACACACCATCGTGGTTAAGATGAATGATCTGGTTAAAACAGTAGTGTTTGTTTTCTATGCTCAGTTATGTTCTAGTGGCTAGCATGCCGGTCTGTGAGTTAGAAAGTTCATGGTACACTCCTTGCTGCCATAAATGGCATTTTGCAATTTTGAGGACATAGATGTGTTTCAAGAAGGACAGTCAAATTTTATTATTCGATTAGAGTAGCCCAAGAATTTCCATTTAGGGCTTTTGACCATCTACCTTCTCTCTAGTTTATCAGTTCAAAATTAGGTATGGTGAGTTCAGGTATTTTCTCTTGTAGCTTTTTGCAACTGCCTGAAAGCAACCTAACAAGGGAGAACAATAACAAAAAGCAGTTTTCTTAGGTTATTGTAAAAGTGTTCCGCTTACGATTAGATAGATGAAAGCTTTTAAACTAGCAGTGACATTTGTAATTATTAGAATAACAGTTATTATACTCAATATATTGTGAGGTGAAAATAATGAAATATATCCATACTATTTAAATATAGTTTAACACAGGAATCAAATTCAGGATCTGATTGAAACTTTTTGAAGTGTTTCTGAAATATGTAAAGAATTAATAGCTTTCTAATGATACTGAAATGGAAAAAAGTCGTAAAAGACTAGTATAGAGAGAGAATTTGCGATATATTTAAATTTATTGAACATTTTCTGAGGATTATTGAAAAAAACGAGCGAAAATATAGCTCAGCACATACCATAATGGGCTGTCTGTGCTCTGCACATCACAGGTATAGAAACTTGATATTTTTAGTGTCGTAAGCCTGCAGACTTGTTACTAAGTCACTATGAGGCACTTCTGAACTACTTTGGTTTGATCCAAACGGTTCAGACAACATGGTAATTTAACAGTATACCATTTTATCTTAACTACAAATACATTTATAAAATACACCCGTGCATCCCAATAATTCATAATAAACTACTGATACTCAATTATATGAACAAGAAACAATTAAGTATTTTCCAAAAAAAAGATCATGGCATTGACCAGTGTATGCAAAGTAGTGTTGTGTGCTAATTCAGGGATATTTGGATAACTTTTCGTGTGTTGTTTTGAAACTTTCTTTATACAGCTTTACATGTGTTGAATTATAATTCTGCTGCTTTGTAAGGCTCAGTAATTTAAAATTCTGATGAGATGTAGATTTCGAAGTTGAAAGTAAACGAAGTCTTACGTTATTTTTAGGTTTGTCAAAGTAATCAACCATTTTCACAGTGAATACTAAAAAAAATCAAATGTATAGAAAAATCCAAAACTTAAAATTCATAGAAGCAGAGTGTAGAAAAGAAATTTTCAGATATCAAAATGTGAAGAAGAGATGTTAATTTAAAAGTATTTAAGAATAATAAACAACAATCCATGATTCAATGACAGTTTTCTATGTACAGATAAACAAGATTAAAGCCACATATAAAAGAGACACCGGTAAGTTAATTGCAATTTCAACAGGAATAATAACATAAAAAAACACAAAATGTTGATATAACACAGCACATGGATGACCAGAGACCTACAGCCTTCAAGCTACCATATAAATCCACAGTTTACTTTCCAGAACAGTACTGATTCCCATTTCAAACCTTTATAAGGTACAGATCTTTATCACTGCTAACTGTAACTCATTTTGTAAGCCAGTCACGTTGCCAGAAAATTAAAACCGTCTTAACTGGAGCTTGACCTGTCTTTCCCAAGTCTCCAGTGGGTCCTTTAGTCGTATTTTCTTCACAAAAGAACACAAAGGACTTAGAGGTTTTTGTTCTACTGATCTCCAAATAATACTATAGGTTTCAAGGAGTTCAGCACGTGCCAAGGGAAAATAAATTAAAATATCTTAATCTGTCCACGTCACATCACCCTTGCACCCTTGAAATCACCCTAGTAGCTTACCTTTGAACCCTTTTCAATAAGTCACTATGCTTTTCTTGATAGAAAGACCAAAACTGTACACAGTATTCTTTACACATTAAGGTCTACATATCTACTCCTTTGGACTTATATTCGTTGTGTCAACGAATACGATTTAAATTCCAATAACTTTACCACTTACAACACAATTGCGCCTCGACAACCAAAATGTATTATCTTATACATAATCAAAGTTAATCTGCTTAATATATGTCTAACTAACCAACTGATTTAAGCCATGCTGTATGATATCAACATCTTTAATACAGATAAAAATACCACAATGTTTAATGCTATCAGCAAACCTCAGTGGTTTACTTATTTTGCCTCTAGCAGTATAATTAGTTTAGATAAAGAACAAACGCCCAAGTAATGACTTCTGAAGAAATATAAAGAATTCTAATAATAAAATAAATTTTGCTGTCCTTTATCTTTCTATCTTACAATCCCATTCATTAAGACCCTCTTTAACAGTCACCTGTGCGTGTTTAAGTTAATCTCTTTGTGATACAAAACATAAAACCATGTAATCTGAGTGCTTTAGAAAGGTGTACCTTCTTCTTCAGGGGCATTTAGCATCAAGACTTATTAAGCCTACGTGTTTTTCTGACATTTTTTATGTGATATGTTATTAAAAGTTTGTTAAATATCTAAGCTCACCAAATTCTGCCCCACAGTGGCTCATCGGCATGTCTGCGGACTTACAACGCTAAAAATCGGGTTTCTATACCCGTGATGGGCAGAGCACAGATAGCCCATTGTGTAGCTTTGTGCTGAATTCAAAACAACAACAACTCACCAAATCCACGTCCTCTCCATTGTCCAGGTAATAAGCAAACGTATTATTTCCCTTCGAATCTCAGTTGGCTTTCTTTTACAGCATAAATCAATAAATGAATTTGCAAAGCTCGTTTTATCAGATGCTCTACGTTTTTTCTCACTGAGAAAGTAAAACTAACTGGTCTATAATTTACAGGGCAGTTTTTATCACGTCATTTAAAATAGCAGTAAGGTAAGCAATTCTCCAATCTTTATTTCTTTGTCCACTGGCTATTGACCTACACAACGTGAAAAAGAGAGACAGGTTCATGTATTTGGTCTTTAAAGTTATATAAGCCGCTTGGAAAACATTGTCTCGTCCTGGTGTTATATCTATCCTAATCTTTCCGTCTTTCTATTTACCACCAACTTATTACATTAATATCTATACGATTCAGTTCAGTCCTCATGTTTTCTATAAAACGTTCAAGGTGATTGCTAATATTTTGTTTTGTAAAGAGAGAAGAGAACATTTATAACAACTGCCGTATGTACCAGAAACCAACTTGAACATTTATAACAACTACCAGAAACCAACTTGAACATTTATAACAACTACCAGAAACAACTTGAACATTTATAACAACTACCAGAAACCAACTTGAACATTTATAACAACTACCAGAAACCAACTTGAACATTTATAACAACTACCAGAAACCAACTTGAACATTTATAACAACTACCAGAAACCAACTTGAACATTTTTCTTATGCTTAACACACTGAACAAAGTTTGGTATTATCAGACAGACACAAATTTCCTATTAAACCTTCTTATATCTTAATTTATTTTGCATCCAAATACATAACTTTCCATGTTCTCTAAACCTTATATCCTTTCTGCTAATTTAAACCTATGATATGTATTTTTAATTTTCGCCTTCGTGTTTTTAGTATGCCAGTTAGGTTTCATCTTCACCATTATCCTTTTCTTCATTTTAGAAACATTCTTGATCGCTTCTTTGTTTTTGAACTTCGCGTAAAGCTTCACGAGGCCTATCTGCGCTAGCCGTTCCTAATTTAGTAGTGTAAGACTAGAGGGAAAGCATCTAGTCATCACCACCCACCGCCAACTCCTGGGCTACCCAACAAATAGTGGGATTGACCGTAAAATTATAACGCCCCACGGCTAAAAGGGCGAGCATGTTTGGTGCCACGAGAATTTGAACCCGCGATCCTCAGATTACGAGTCGAGCTTTCTTGAACCAAGGTCAGTTTAATAAAACAAACAATTTCTCATAAATATGTCCCACATCGGTTTTAACTCATTTTCCTCAGTTCACCCTTGTGCAACAGCCTCAAAATATAGTTCTGAAAATCCGAACTAATTTTCCTTTCTTTTTCTGATTCAACTGTAGCACACAATGATCTATTTCTCCAAATGATCCCCACTTAAACCCTTATCTTTATTAATGGTTTACAATAAAGCTAAAATTTAATGTCATCTCTGTCTGACAATAAGGTATCTAAACTATCTCAAATCACTTTAAGAAACCTACTGCTTGACCCAATAAAATTCCGAACAAAGTGCGGGGAAATAAATTATTGAATAACTGGTACATCATTATCTGTTTTAGTGACAACTGTGACGTCCTTCCACAATTTTCCATTGATATCATCAATAGTTTATTACTGCTGCCAATGGAAGGGCTGTTCATAATTATAACCAAAATATCCTCTTAAATCTTAACTATCACTTTTATATTTTCGTTTTCAACAGAAGGCACTTCATTCTTATAGAAAGAACAGCCATCCACCCATCTTTAAAAAAAATATATCTTTGTAAGTTAAATTTCAATTTTTTTGAGTTTCAAAATAATTTCTATTGTCAATATCGTACACGTCTAACTCGAAGTTCGAGTAAGTCCTGATAAATCATACATTTTAACTTGAATCCAGAACTCCTCTAGTTTGTTTGTAACGCCCATAACGCTAGAAATATAGCAACAAACGTTATTTTTTAAATTTGACATATTTGTTTTCAAAACTGTTTGTTTTTAGTTCAGAACAAAGCAACACAATGGGCCATATGTGCTCTGCCTACCATGTGTATTGAAATCCGGTTTATAGTGTTGTAAGTCCGCATACATATTGATATAATAGTGGGAGCTTTTCAAAACTGTTTTTTAACTTGTTATGTTTTAAATATTTTTTCCTGTAGTCTTAATTATCCTATTAATAGGGTCATATCTAAATTATCAAACATTCTCACCATTATGCAAGTTCAGCTTTAACAGCACTATGTAACACAAATTTTGTTCCTGGAGAGTGTGTGTTATTTCTTAATTGCTTATGTTGTAAAAGTACAGAAAATGACCATTATTCCTTTCAAACTTTGCTTTTGTGACCTGGATACTGAAATTTAGAAATTAAACTATTTTCTATGTAAAAACGGGTAAATTTGCACATTTTCATTCACATAAAGTCTGAATGAAACAAAATATGAATCAAGATTTCATGTATTTATACTAAAGTTATGCAAAAATGTTTAGAAGTGAGTAGTTTTTCGAGATTTACGACCGCAATATAAATCACTTTCACGTGTCAGCCCCCAAATATAGTCTTCCATCATATTTTAGTTACACGCTCCTTGATAGCGGCGTTTAAAGTCCTGTATATCTTGGTCGAAGCGCTCGCCTTGCTCCTTCGAGTATGCTTCCACGTTCTCCTTGAAGTTGTCAAGATGAGCGTCAAGGACATGGACTTTCATAAACATCCTGCCGCCAATTTTGCCGTAGTTCTTCACCAGAGCCTCAACCAGTTCCGCATAATTTTCAGCCTTGTGATTGCCCAAGAAGCCCCGAGCAACTGCGACAACGCTGCCCCAAGCTTTTTTCCCTTGTTACTGAGCTTCTTGGTGAATTTTGTACACTCCAGGATCTTCTTTATTTGTGATCCAACGAAGACACCAGCTGTGATCTTTGCCTCCGACAACTTAGGGAAGAAATCTCGAAGGTACTTGATGGCTGCAAACTCCTTATCAAGAGCTGTGACAAATTGTTTCATAAGACCCAGTTTTATGTGCAATGGTGGGAACAACACCTTCTGGAGGTCCACTAGTCGCTCGCACTTGACATTGTGCCTCCACATAGACAACTCGGTCCGTTGTGGCCAGTGCTTCCTGTTGTAGTGCGCTGCGGTGTCCCTGCTGTCCCAAAGGTAAAGATAACAGCGAAACTTGGTAAAGTCTCCTTAGAGACCTATCAGGAATGCCACCATTTTGAAGTATCCGATAACCTCCCAGCCATGCTCATCATACTTCAAGGCTTCTAGCCTTTGTCTTTAAATTTTAAAAGGTTTAAAATTTGTATAATATAAAATCTTACTATTCAAGCAAACAAAAATTGTCCGCCTTACCTTCTAGAGTTGTTTTTTTTGCAGTGCTCACAGGTAAAATGAGGTGCTTCACACATTTTAGCAGATCCTGTCAAAGAGTACTTTCTCACTCTTGTTTTGATAAATTGGCCACACACATAGCAGAATACGTCTGGAGAATGCTTGCAGCTTCTTGATGGTATCTCTGATAAAACCTGATAGGTCTATGTGCTCATTTAGACAGCTAGAACCAAATTCAAGGAGTGAGTGGTGAGCAAATGTATATATATATTACTGCGAAAAGTTCTAGAAAATTCTAAAAGGCTCTTGAAAATTCTCGTAAGTTCTACAACATTCTAGAAAATTCTTGGAAGTTCGAGAAAATTCTCTATCAGCTACTGAGCACTGAATCTATCTGGAATGTTCTGGGAAATGGATAAATTTGAAAATTTCATTACCAGATCACAAAAGCAAAGTTTGAAGAGAGAAATTGGTCTTTTCTATTTACTTTAGCCAAAAGAAACTGGGAAATAACACTTTCTGCTCAGGAACAAGAAAAAGTAAATAATTATTAGTGTATTATTTACTGAATTTAGTTAGAAATTCCTGAACATGCTAAAAGCAGTTTACCTCTAGCATGTAATTAATCTCTCTCGTAAACTGTTTCTACAGGTGCAAACAGCCTGTCTGTTGTTCTGGGTTTATCCTAAATAATATTTCGTTTAAATCTTGGATCCTGCTAAGTAAGTCAATTTTACATCTGATCTGAAGAAAGAATTACGAAAGGACCATGTTGTATCTTTAAATCTGTGAATGAGTTGTTGTTTTACATTCTAAGCAGTTTTTCTTAGTTTAGAATTTCCATCACCATTCGTCCCTACCAGGACTACAAAAAGAAAATATTCCTTGGTAGAGCAACTAAACTGTCAACAAAATTTACAATATCTTTTAGTTTAACATATGACAAGTAATTGAGTCATCTTCCTTTTATACTCTGTACAACAAACTTTGTTAACATACTCAATGACAGAGTTTCCCACTGTATACACATACTGACTATTTCCTTGCTCTATGCAAACAACCAAAAACTGAAACTCATAAGAGACAGGTACTTGTACGCTAAGAGGGCTTGTTTCTTTAGTCCTACCTCACCTTGCTTACCGTAATGTTACTTGCACACCCAGCACTTTCTTCATCGTCCTCTCCTATATAAAGTTCTACCCGAACACTATCCATTATGTATCTTGCTTTCTAGACTTCTATAAATCTACTATTTTATATCGCTAATAGCATAATTTTCCTTAAGTTTTCGTTAGTGTATTCTCAAGTAAGTAAGATTTATAAATGTACAATATTGTAGCTTTCATAATCTGAAAATCACATCAAGATCATAGTTCCCAAACATAGCCCAATTCTGGCACGTACTATAAACTTCATACTACTTATCCCTGGACTTCCTATAACCATTTTGAAGTTATTATAGCAATATTATTATTTCTATTATTATCATTATGTATTATATTATTATTAACAGCACTACCAATCTAACCGCCCAGTATTTGTAAATTTAGCTATAATTTATTTATAGATTAAATTATAGGTAAATGTAACATTAACTGCTAATTATTAGCGGTACTACACTTATATAATATCACTATAGATGTAAGCGTCTAGTTCCACTTAACTAATTGCGAATTTAAAAGCATCATTAATGACGTAGAGATACCATATGATTGTAGTGGTAACAACATTTCTCTTAATTTGAATAATTTCATCTTTTTTTTAGCTAACTCGTTTGTTAATCATTTGATTTGATTTAATAGTTTGGTGTCTTCAAATATTATTAACAATTACAAACAACCAGCTGAAAGCGAATAAAAAAAGCCTAAGGACCAGATATCGCAATAGGTTTAGCAGTTCTTGCAATGATGTTTTTATTTAAAATCAAAAGTATAACTGTCTTGAAATATTAACTGAAAATCTCATTCATTCAAACTGCATCTACATTTTCAGGTATTTATTCAACAAAATATAAAAACTGTATTTTGTACTGTTTGCTTGTTTGTGGTTAAGTACAAAGTTACACGATGAGCGGTCTGTGTTCTGCCCACCACAGACACGTTTTTATTTGTAAACAAAAACTTTCTTTTGACGACGTTCTTTTGATCATCCTCCAGTGAGTGAGGGTTTACAACGTTTTTAACTCGACGTTTAGTTCCTTGTGCTGGGCAAAGCATAAATAGTCCGTTGTGTAGGTTTCGGCTAAAACACAAAAACAAACGAATCTGTTTATGATATTTTTCATAATGTCATCCTTACTTATAATATATATATATAACTGAATCTTGAAATGTTAAGCATCCCAAGTTTTTTGTTTCTACTTAATTTTTCTTACAAATTCAATAATAATCACTGTCAGGTTGGCAACTAAACTGTTTTGTGATTTGAAAATCAGAAATCGAGTTCACAGATGTTAATGAACATTAACTAAATTTTAATGTGCATTAAAAGATAATCAATCAAATAGTTTGTACCCTCTGAATCACCAAGTATTGATACTCATAGTGGGCAGAGGACAGATAGTCCATTATAAAGGTTTGTGCTTCACTTTTAAACAAACCCTCAGAATGTATTTGTTTTAAAAAAAAATACTGAAATATGTAATGAACAAAAACAGTGTATTTAGGAATGTGTTACATATTATGAACTCTTGTATGAAAGTAAACATTTTAAAAAATTGAAACTTAATCTTTTGACATACACCCTTGTGCAAATTAATTGAAACAAGACGGAAAATTACAATTTTTTCAATTTTTTGCGTTTTATTTTTGAGAATCCAAAAATTACTCACAAATTAATACATAATAAAACCTCCTTTATTTTTCAGAAGATAATTAATCCGCTTTGGCATCAGAGTCCACGAGTTGACTGCAATCTTTACTAATTTTTGAATCGCGGTACCAAACCTCAATTATGGCCTCAATTAGCTTTTCTTTCGTAGTACAGTCTTTTCCCCGAAGTCTTTCTTTACAAATCGTTCAAAGATTTTTAATAGGATTTAAGTCCGGAGAGTTTCCAGGCCAATCCAGCACCTTTATTTGCGTTGTAGTCATAAAACTCTTCATAAGTTTCGATGTATGGCATGGAGCCAGATCTTGCTGAAAAATGCCAGATCCATCTAGAAATTTTTTCAATTCTGGAACGACTCTTCTCTGCAAAACTTTGATGTACTGTGGTCCTCGCATCATATCTTCTACGATATGTAAGCCACCGACGCCATAGTAGCTGAAAAATCCCCAAAACATCTTCTTCAAGGGATGTTTTACTAACTAATTGATGTGAGATTCTCGAAGTTTCTCTCCTGGAGATCTGCGAATATGCAGATTTTTTTTACCCTGTACGAAGAAATGAGTCTCGTCACTGAATAACACCTTCCTCCATTGTTCTTGCATCTAGTTCTTGTATTTCAGACTCCATTGATACCGTTTTATCTTATACAGTTGGTAACAAGTTGTTTTTTGACTGGTCTCTTTCAACTCAAAACAAACAAATAAAGTTGACAACTCATCCTGTTCAATTTGTTTAGGATATCCACGTGAAGATACATAAGGGCTAATTGAGTTACCTGCTCCTTATTTTTAACTGATAGGTAAGAGGAAAGTTAGCTAGTAAACGTAATCTATCACCATCTCTTATTTGCTTTAATCGAACTGTAGAATTTGTTTGTTTGGTTTTGAATTTGGCGCAAAGTTACACGAGGGCTATCTGCGCTAGCCGTCCCTAATTTAGCAGTGTAATACTAGATTGAAGGCAGCTAGTCATCACCCCCCACCGCTAACTCTTGGACTATACTTTTACCAACGAATAGTGGGATGAACCGTATTATTATAATGCTCCCAAGTCTGAAAGAATGAACATGTTTAGTGTGACGGGAATTCGAACTCGTGATCCCCAGATTACGAGTCGAGCGTCTTAACCATCTGGTCATGCGGGACGAGTAGGATTTGACTGTCACTCATGTCTTCAAAGTGCGATCGCCATTTTACGAAATTGCAACACGAACTCTGCACCCTCGGATTCACAGTCGGGCACGCTGACCTTAGGCTACACTCAATCCATTTTATCTAGACTTATGTCACAACCCATTAGCGTTGGCCACCATCAACTGATGCTTCTATCTATAACATTCCCGCTGTTTAAGGGTTAATACGCACTATTGTCTTAAATACAGTTTATCTTATGAAATAGTGAAGTTCCGGGATGGGCAGGTGGTTAAGGCACCAGACATGCTTACCTTTTCGACTGTGTGTGAGGGCGTTATCATGTGAAAGTTAATCCCATTATTTGTTGGTAAAAGAGAAAGCCCAAGAGTTGGAGGTAGGTGGTGATGACTAGTTGCCTTTCCTCTGGTCTTACACTGCTAAATTAGAAACGGCTAACGCAGATAGCCCTCGTGTAACTTTGCGCGAAATTCAAGAAACAAACAGTTGCAGGGGAAAGCCTGAGAACATATAACGCCAAAATTATGGTTTTACTCTCCGCGGTGGGCACAACAAAAATAAGTTAACAAAGGAAACAACCTATAAAACATTATTTTATGGTTTAGGTAAAGTTTGAATATCATCTAGAGAAAGTCGGTTTATTTTACATTTAATAAATAAAAAAATTAGTTCGCCTAATGACATTTTACCTCACAGATGTATTCGTTGACTGTGATGAGCTATAACCGTTAACATGTTGAAATCTCTAGTTACACCGTTTCTTGGGAGTGTTACCTGAAGTAACCTTTTATTGTGGGTATATCAGCTGTTATAAAATATCTATAGTTATCTAATTATTGCTAATTAGTTATAAATGGTTCCACTATACGATTTTTTTTTCCTTTGGTTTTGAAGAATTGCAGAATGTTCACATCAATACATTTATAATGTTAGGTTTCATTTTTATTCTTTCCGGTAAAAGTTAGTCGTAGAAGCTGTACAGAAGAAAACCAAAAATTCCTACAATAGTTTTTAGTTTTATTTCACTGAAAAGTAATGATGAAAAAGGAGTGATCTTTGGTTTTTGTTTTCCAACAGAGAAGATCTGTTGCCATGGAAACTATTCTTGGTTTTACATTTTAACTTTTACCTGTTTTTTTAGTTCCCTTAATTTATGTCTTGAGAATCTTCGTTTGTGCATTCTTTAAAATATTCAATTTAAAAGTGCCAATCTTCATTAAAGAAACCGATGAACTGTTGCGTTGACGTCTTAGTTTCTGCACCCGAAATGTCAGTTAGATAAAACTTTCTGGACGTTTCTGTCATGTTTGATCCTCCATTTGACCTTAATGAGTTTGCTCATTTATTTACATTTGCTCTCTGTTTCCGCTAGAAAAATTTTCTGCTATTTATGTTGTACAATCTAATTTTAAAGTAAGAGGGTCGACGTGAGACAATTAATCTTAAACCCTGACATTGAAAGCTGACGCTGACAAAAGTTGCTTGGTAACTAAACCAGGCGCTTTTAAGACGTTTCTTAATGGTGATACCTTTGCCATCTTCTTATTACCAGATTACAGATCAGAGCTGTTTAGGACCCACGCATCTTTCTACGTGAATAATATATATATCAGTTAATTAATCGTGTAATTAGCCATAGCAACATCCATTTTTCATTAGGTAACTATAAGGTGTTACTTGGACAATCTATCGCACAGTCAGTGACCTACAGTGCTATATATACTTTTCTATGTTTCCATCTGGGTGTGTAATTTTTGCTTAAATTCTTAGTTATACATTTATTTATACATTGCGCATTTACATCAACGCACAGCTTTTCGAAAACATATTGACACTTTTAACACAAAGTTGTTCAACAGAATTGATGTATTTGCTGTAAACAGTCGGGATATATAGAGTAGTTAAGCTATGACCGAATGAAATACCTACTGGATTTTTTAAAAGATTTGAGCAACGTATCCACACTTAACTAAAATCTTTATTACAAAAAATGCAAAAAAGTTTCTGAAATTTCCTATTAAATGGTAATAATAATATATATTAAAAAAACGTATGTAATACGGACGTTTCGGAATTTCCTTGAATTCAATTATAAGCGGTAACATATGAAAATAATTCATAATATTTGAGCTACAAAAAAATACATTACGATTGAGCGAGTTTTTGTATTTAACCGAAGTATTAAATAGAACACTTTTAAACGGTAACAATACAACGGAATGTGCGATAAAACGTGCAGTGTGCACGTGTTTAATAAATAACATTGTTTAAAGACATTGTTATAGAGAAATGCTTAAATATAGGTATAAACACTGTAGCTTTAATATAATAATACATATCACTGAGAATCCAGAACTGCTTACGTTAATGATAACAGGGAAAAACTGATGTTATTATTTACTGTTGGTTGATTACTGAAAATCAAGAAGTACGTAACTTGTGGTTCCAAAGTCGAGAATTTAAACATTTGTAGAAGTATGTAGGGGTCGTTATTCTTACTGTGTAATCGGATATAGATTCGGTGAGATTAGTTAGTTTATACCAACTGCCAGGGACGTAGATTTTTTACACCCGATGGGGGGGGGATGATTTTTGCAACCACTTATGTGGATTGTTCAATTTGCAAATTGGTAATCTATGATTACGTGATCCTGAAAGCTGTAAACATGCAGTCACAGAGTAATCTTGTTGCTACGATACTTGCATATATACTTAAGCCTACTGACTGATACTTACGAAATATCGGTCAGATCGAAAAACTTAGAACCACGCCTATATTAAAGATGTACATTTCGGCTACTGAAAAAGCCTACATCTAGGCCTAACTATGTAATTCGATTGGTAAGAACACGAAAATCACAAGAACAAACACAATTTGTAGGCCTATGATGCAATAAAACAATTCAACAGACCAAACTGTAGAGGGGGATGATTGTATGCACGATACCCCCCACCTAAAATGAATGGGGGATATATCCCACTCATCCCCCCCAGGATCTACGCCCCTGGCAACTGCTAGCTGAAATCCCCATGACTCTTTTGCACGTATCTGTAGGTGACGTGTAGTTTTACCAATAAAAGTAGCTTTACAGCTATCGCAAGTATTTATATAGACCCAGGAGCGCACAGGAATGGATAGTGTATTTGGTTTTAACCATTTGTAATTTTAAACGTTCACGTAAGTACTAAATGTTTTTCAAATCATGAGTAACATGTAATATTAATATGTGGGTAAAATTTAAAACAAATTCTTATATTTCATGTGTTATTTTACTTTAAAAATAATTGAATAATGTATTAGTAAAAGTAAAATAGTGAGAAATGTCTAGTATTTAATAACCTATTTGAATCAACAACAAGAACAAAAAACAGTTGAGACCTCTGCGTGAAATAGAAGCCTAACCATTGTATCGAAAGTCACGTATCTTTTCTTTGCTTAATTAGTTTTAGTGTTCCAAAATGAGATTGTTGTTGAATTAATTCTTAGATATCGTGCATTTTAAGGCTACTGAGTATATAAATAAATGTAAAGTTACACATGTTGTACATTATAGAAACTTAACTCTGATGCAAGAAGTGCCTAGATCATTTGTTTTAATTACAGGTTTATCAAACAATGAAAGTAATGTTGTTTTTGTGTTTCGTGGTAAGATTCAATTTATCGTTTCAGTGAACTTTAGAACTTAGTAGACGACAATGTTTAAGGTCCGAAGTGAGAATGACCATGAGATTAAAACTTCATAACGAACATGTAATATTTTCATACGAGGAGGAACGAGGCATCTTTTTTCTACAGTCAAGTTTATGCTATAGGAAGAGCCCCCCGCTAGTACAGCTGTAAGTCCATGAATTTACAAGCTAAAATCAGGGGTTCGATACCTTTCGGTGGGCTCAACAGATATCCCGATGTGGCTTTGATATAAGAAAACACACATCACTCTTAACTAGTGTCTTTAGGAAGAGTGTAGATATTTTTGTGATCTTGAAAACGAGATCCAGTCGACAGTTGATTCCTTTACACCAAAGAGGTCAATTTCCATAATTTGGTTAACTAAAATAATTTGTTATATCCTTGGTAAACAATACTCACTGTTTGAAAGAATATAAATTCATTATTATACTTTATAAAGCACATGTTGTTGAAATTTAAATGTATATTATTATTCAGAGGTGAAATATTGGTTACTTTTAAAATAATCATAAGTAATCAAATCTCTATGTTGCTAGGAAACCGTGACAATGACAGCTTCTACCAGACATTTATATCAGGGTTTTCGGGAAAGGGGTAAGACCGTAAATGGTAATAGATGTTGTCAGCGGTGAATTTATAAAAGTACAGAAAGATATATGAATTATACTTTTAAAAAGACCTATGTGTCAAATTGTACTACTATTTTTCGTACGAAACAAATTTGACTACTGTTAAGATAAACTCACGTTAGTAAAAAATAAAAGTTGTATATTTCGTTGTCTTGTTTTGTTTGCCCTTTGAAATTACCAACTTTTACGATATTGTGTTCTTACTTACGCATTAAAAAATAAACTGTACATTTATTTTCAGTCTTCAGAAATTATGGACTTAAACAAACGTCTTATACTTCAAATCTTATATCCCACTTTTCGCAAAAACTGATCAGTAAATTGCGGTACACACTGTGTGAAATATTTACACGCTTGTTTTAGTGACGGACCACGTGGTAGAGCTTACAGAATGTTTTCCTTGAACGTTGTTACTGACCAGTTACAGAGAATCATAAAGTAACTTAATGAGGTACGTTGTGGTAGAAATATACTTTTCCGATTCAACTGATGTGACAGTTTGTAGCCTTGGACACGTGTTTTGATTTTCGTACTTTTTTTATTAATTATTCACATAAATCATAGAGTTTAATACAGTAACCTGGAAGGTGGGTAACTAACGGATTGTTCATATAATTAGCCACAGAGCTTCATGTCCGAGCTTGGATAGTCCAATGACAGAGTTATTAGATTTAAAAAAATATCACATATGTATACTCTTCAAAAAAAGAAACGCAAAAGGCAAAATTTGAAACATATTGTTAACAAGTTTATTCCGGGTAGTTCTGTATGACATGTGTGAAACTTTGCACATTCACTGCTGAACATCCAATGTCTGCAAAGGCGAAGTCCACGCTCACTTGTTGAAGTTTAACGTCACTCAACGTCAATAACGAGTATGCCCACCGTGAGCATCAATAACTGCTTGGCATCTCCTGCCCATGGAAGCGATGAGATGGCAAATCACATCCTGTGGAATGGCTGTCCACTCAGCCTGCAAAGCTGCTGCAAGCTGAGGTAGAGTCTGCGGTTGAGGTTGTCGCCGTCGCAGACATCGGTCCAACTCGTCCCAAAGATGTTCGATGGGGTTTAAATCTGGTGATATGGAGGGCCAGGGAAGAACGTTGATGTTGTGGTGTCTCAAGAAGACAGTGGTGAGTCGGGCTGTGTGAGGACGGGCGTTGTCATGATGGGTTGCACATGGGGCCTAAGAATCTCGTCAACGGTTGCGTACAGTCTGATCGGAAATCCTACGCAGCCCTGGTATGGTTGAGGCAGTAGACGTCGCAGTGGTGGTCCTATCCTGAAGGTGACGTAACCGGATGTAGCGATCTTATGCGGGCGTGGTCACACGAGGTTTGCCAGATCGTGGACGGTCACGAGTTGATCCATGTTGTTGGTGACGGTTCCATAGCCTTGTGATGGTGCTTGGGTGGACATTCACAGCTCTTGCAACATCTGATCGAGATTCGCCTGCTTCCAATCGACCAATGGCGTTGTTGCGTTGTGCATCAGTCAGTCTTGGCGTAACTGTATTGCGTGTCGGTGGCTTAACACTGAGCTATGGAAACCGAGAACCCGTCACTTTTATAGGGATTTTGCACATGTTGCACTTGAAGAACATGCAGATCTCTCAAAGAAATTTATTGGACACGAATGTGTTTTGGCGAAAAATCCGTTGTTTTCCTCCGTTTTCAAAGTTCACAACTTTTATTGTCATTTTGGTCTGACAATCAGTGCCTTAACACGTGTAACATCACATACTCTGAGCTTGTAACGTTATTACATATATTTCTCTTTAAAATAACAAAAATATCCCTTTTGCGTTTCTTTTTTTGAAGAGTATATTTCGTATTCCAAAGAATTGTTTTACTAGAAAACTTTACAAAAGTAAAATAAAAGACAAAGAACACAAAAAGGCAGATTTGAGTTGTGCTGATGAGAAATAACATATTTTAAAGACCAGTCTATAATTTTATAACTGATCAGTAAATATTAAATAATAGTTCAATCTTGTGGAAAATAAAGGTTATTTTTGTGTTTTGATTATACGGATGCATGGGTATATATTTGTATATATACACACACACATTCAGTGTTATTGTCTTTCAAGATGTTTTTCGCTATACTTTGGGTGCTTCATCAACGAAGCGAGAAGGTCGAGATTTCCAACTGTACACAGAAGGCAGCTCGGCGTGAAATTTCCGCTGCTAAGATAGAGGCTGGGTATGAGCGACGGCTTCAACAGTCTCTAGGAACGAAGATACCAAATAGAAGAATGTATTCAATCGGCCTTGATCTCACAGTTGTTCTTCTTTCTCTGTATTTGGAGCTAGTTTTACTCCTTGCTGCTGATCAAACTAAAGAACTGCCTAGTTAAGCGAAATCACGGCCTCGCAGGAAGAAAGTAAGTCCAACGTACACTCTGTTACGTCATCCAAAGTACGCTCTGTTACGTCATCCAACGTCTCGATTTTCCTCTTCAGTCGTCACGTTTAGACAGATAAAGTATCGTAATGAAAGTTTCGGCTTGTTTAACAGCTCTAGTGCTTCGTAAGTAGAACGGTGTGAAGGTAGTCACTGAAATGGAAAACTGTTCTAAAATGTGATACGAATAATAGGCAAGAAAACGGAAAACAGTTTAGAGAAACATATTATTAAGTTTTTTGTTCGCTACTTGACATATGACGTTCTTCGAAGCTTCTTGAATTATACTGTGCCGAAAACAAAATTGAAACGTATGTTGCTCCTTTGTTTTTTTCTTGAAAATAAATAACAAAAGATGCTTTGAAACATTAAAAATATAACATCGAGGATTTTACGATATTGGTAATAATACAATTCAGGGAATTCGTAAGATCGATATTTTGTGCATTAAACTTGTCCGTCCTTGTATTAACACTTATCACAATGAAACCTATTTTGTATTAACACTTGTCACTATAAAACTTCTTTAATGTTAGGCCCGGCATGGCCAGGTGGTTAAGGCACTCGACTCGTAATATTAGAGTTGAGGGTTCGAATCCTTGTCACACCAAACATGCTCGCCCTTTCAGCCATGGGGGCGTTATAATATGACGGTCAATCTTACTATTCGTTGGTAAAAGAGTAGCCCAAGAGTTGGCAGTGGGTGATGAGGACTAGCTGCCTTCCATTTAGTCTTACACTGTTAAGTGAAGGACAGCTAGCTAAGATGACCCTCATGGTTGTTAGTGTAGAAAATCATTCAATGATTGACATTTCTCTTTTGTAAAACTATTATTAGAAAAAAAATTATTTTACTTTCTAGTAAAATTATGATAGATTATTTTGTATATATATATATCAGTGTAGTATATGACAACATGAGATAATACTGTAAACTGGACAATACATTTATATATAGCAGACTAATTCATTTCGAAAGAAAAATAAGGGAATATTATTCGTGAATTGAATTAGTTATCTTTCTTAGAATACCAATATCTTATGGATGTAAGAAGCCATATTGGATTAGTCAGGCAACTCGGAATAGTGTGCAAAGCATGCTAGGGGAGTTCTGGGGACATGTTTCCCCAAGAAAATATTGAAAAAAGATTCTTCAGATTGAATTTCGTATTAATTTTACTCGGATTAATTTAAAGTTTTATTCATTTGCAAGTATGTTTTTATTATTTACGCTAGTGCTTATAACTCACCATAAGTACAAGCAAGCACAAGTGTCTGCAATTGCAGATGAAACTGATTATCCATTATCATAATGATTCATACACACTGTTATAAGTCTATCTGTTTACCTAGAAACGATTTTTGAAATGTAACTTAAAGTTTAAAAACCCTACAATTACTGTAACAAAACGTTCTAATTTTTGGAACGGACTAAATTAGGAATGTGGTGTTGAAAAATAATAGGCCTAACATAGTGTCTTATGACAACTATAATGAATTATATGATGCTTTACCAGGTCGTGCTGAAACCAGAAATATAACTATAGTAATAAAGAGCAATAGAAAAACCGAACAATAACATGTTTTGATGCAATTCCTGAAATTCTCTTTCACAGTTCCAGTATCTGTGTTGTCAAAATAACTGACCTTAATGATTTGCAATGAACCACAGATCGGTTCATTATAACTTTCGTATAAAACCTGTTTTCATTTGTCATGAGCGTATTATATGTTAGTGCGGAAAATAGTTTAATGGTTAACATTTCTTGTGCTAGTTCTCTTGACGTGGTCAATGTGTTTGCAAAGTTTCCCGTTATTTCTGTATTAAAGAAAGGAATTTTTTTTGTAGTTGCCAAACCGCTCGATAGGAGTGAAGATCAGTTTCTTGCAGCTGCTTGCAGGCGAGACTGATCTAATATCACAAGTCACGCTATTCAACAATATAAGCAGCAAACTTAACATCTTAACAGAATCATCTTACGTCTGGGAACACGACTTGAATCTGCTGGTTTCCGTTAGGATATTGTATCCTGCAATGGACACCAGCTTGGTCTTTACTTTTTTTGGCTGGTTTCAGAGTCTAACAGACCTCATACGTTCTACTTTTCAGCCTCGTGTCACTCAGTGGTTTTACAGTTAACTGAGAAAAATATCCTAACGGAAAGCTTTCCAACGATGAGTTGATGCAGCCACCCCCAAAACGAAACAAAACCCAATAAAGAAACCAAACAGACGCATACGCTTTGAATCTGGTCGTATAGTATTATAAGCTAGATTAAACAGTTAGTAACACCAAACAACATAAGGCTCAGAAAGTGTGATGCATCGTACGAAAAAAAATAAACCCAAATGTTCTCTAATTATTTCTTGAAGACTATTATTCTTGCTTTTCATATTAGCTCCATCAGACTATTAGTTTCGTAATTATTCCTGGGGCAGCACCATTTCCTCACATTTGCTTAGCACAACTTAGGTCATAAGGTCACCACTTTTGTCTTTAAGTGGCAAAAATACAGAGGGATGTTCGTTGGTACTGCTTTAATTATACTCAGTCGCATAGGTTTTAATAATTATGAGATCTGTCCTGCTTAGCTTATGTAAGGAATACTGTGGCCTACGATAGAACAGTACGTCGTATTTCTAGCAGCGGTCAACACCTTAGTCTGCATATTGCTGGACTGCGATTCAATCCGGGCGGAGAGCGCTTATGATATTTTTTTTTCACTAAAAAACCGAACAAGGTCAGTTTTGGTTTCCACTAAAGAATCAAAGCCAGTTTTTCAAAATATTTAAGCAAATATTCATCTTTAGACTAAGGATCTTCTTATGACTTGCACTAAGAACAGCAATTGGAGGAAAATTTAGGTCTTTCAAACATGTCTAGTTGCCTACTTTCTGGCCTATCTGGGACGGATATGCTTAACTGTTTTGTAGCTTTAGACAAAACTTAAAAAAAAATCAACAAACCACTGACTACCCGTAACAGCAGAAACATAAAAACCAGAGGGGTTATTATAAACGTACAATGACATTAGGAAATTAATTTATCTATAAAATAATATCTAGTGTGTTTGTTTTTGAGAGCAAATCCACATCTGGCCAAATGACGTGTCCATTGCAGGGAATCGAACCCCAGATTTTAGCGTTGTTAGTTCATAAACTTACCGCTGTTTGACTTAGGAACTTTATTGTGCAATTTATTTATTTTGAAAATAACAGACTGGTTCTTAGCGAGTCGCATTCTTCTCTACAATCATTTTATTAATGGAAAAGACACACTATACTGTGCCCATCTTGAGCATTGAACCCCGAATTTTGGCGTTGTAAGTACCTATATTTACGACTAGGTCACCGTGTATATTTGTGTGTGCATACTTCTAACATCTTCTACAAACAGGAATGTGTAGGTATGCTAGCTAACGTAGGTTTGGAGGTAAAAACTCGAGTAATTATAAACAATTTGTGAAATTCTTCAAATTATAACAAAGCTAAGTAATCATTTCGGCCAATTCCTCTAACTCACTTACTCCATTAAAAGCACAGATTCATGTAGTTTATGTCTCCTGTCTTATTTACTACCATGCCTTCCTTATTGTTTCTTTTGTGCTGGTGTTTAAACCATTGAACACTTTGGTGCAGTTCATCGCTATACACTTTCTAGATAGAAATTTCTAGTACTTTTAGTTCTTCCTTTCTCGTTATCCGTAAAGTAGATATATAGACACTCGACTGAACTGTTGTTAAACCTTGAATTACTTATCTGGTGTCAGCGAGGCGAACGTTAAGATCCAGAAGAAAGAAGTTTAGAAAATTCATGTCAGTGTAGGGAACAACATTGGGTTTTCTCTCAAGAGAAGTAGTGGCCGATAGTGTTAAAAGTGTTCACGATTTTATTTCCCAATTTTGCTGGTGACAGAAGTGCTTAATGGACTCTTGAACAAGTGCATCAAATACAAAGTTGCCTATAAATATATATATAATACTATCAACTTTGCATACATCAACATCACTTATTCAATAAAAAATTCAATTAAACAAGAAAAACAATCCCAATAACGAGTGATAATAAATATATCGAATGCTTTATTGGTTAAATTACTTTCATATGAACATGGAGATACTTTTTCCCACAATATACTTGATGTTTGAATGTCAAATGTACGTGGTAAATACAAGTATAATACTTTTAAAATTTCTACCTGAGATGTGGATATATCAAGTCTGATCTGGATATATGGATCGTTATATTTATTGTAAATGTGTAAGCAACAAATATCACATTTATTTAAACAAAGAAGAATCAATTCATCATGGGCACTTCGCTCATGCGTAGAACGAAGTATATGTAAAAATCTAGTAAAAGGCATTAAGGCATTTGTCAATAAAAAGTAATCGATTTTCTTAGACTCTAACCTATTTATAAGATGTTATCTGAAATCAGAAACACTTAAAATGGATAAAACGTTATTTTAAAACATACGGTACTACCCAAACAACTAAAATAAAATGTACATTAATAACATCAAACTATTTCGTGAACTGCGTCAGAATAGTCTGTGTTTCTAAGTTCATTGTATGATAAACTCCGAGACTGAAAGGTACAGACTTGCTTCGTGGATATGGAAAGATATTTGAATCCTAAGAATGAAAACTGTATAAACAGTATTAAATTTACTGAGTCATTTTTCATACTAAACGTGGGTACTGTTGTCAGACAATTCATATGTTTTAATTATTTCAACAACAGCAAGTTGTGAGGCTTATAAGTTTCTTCTTCAAGTTTTATCTTTTAGATATTTGTCACTGACACGTGTATCCGTTGTAGGGTAACAAAATATTGAAGACTGACGAGCACGAGTTAAAAATGAACTTAGAGCTTTCACCCATTTATTTTATCAATAACACTTTTTTAGGACTGAAGCTATTCGTGAGGATAATTTAAAACATAAATAACCATTAATACATATGTTTGTTTGTGTGTGTGTATTTTACAGCTGCATAATACTCAAGATATTCCAGCTACAACGTTTTGTTTTCGATTTCTTGCTTATTAAGGACATGAATTAGAGCATATCAATCGGCTTATAAAGCTCAGAGTCTGTTTGTTTATTGCTATAATGAAATTAATATAAAATTACTAAAATGTTAATGCTGAAAAACTACCATAAGATTACAGTTGTCCGAGTTACTACTGCATAGCTTGTAGTTAACTGATCAAGATCTGAAAATAATAATCATGTGTATTCAAATACACGATAAAATTCTTATTTTTATTTCTTTCACGATTCGAGCCTGGCATTTTCAGGTGGGTTAAGGCGTGCGACTCGTAATCTGAAGATCGCGGGTTCGCATCCCCGTCGCGTCAAACATGCTCGCCCTTTCAGCCGTGGGGGCGTTATAATATGACGGTCAATCCCACTATTCGTTGGTAAAAGAGTAGCCCAAGAGTTGGCGGTGGATGGAGATGACTAGCTTCCTTCCCTCTAGTCTTACACTGCTAAATTAGGGACGGCTAGCACAGATAGCCCTCGAGTAGCTTTGTGCGACAATCCAAAAAACAAACAAACAAAATTTTCACCATTCAAATTTATTCGAACGTATAGATGTTCATACAGAAGTTCCAATATAGAGAACTAAGTCATCAATTTTTAATTATTTAATTAACGGAAAGAATAATACTTGGACCAAAACAGAAAATTCAGATTAACAACAAAAAAACCAACATATAGGTAAAATGTTTTGCCAAGGCACTAAATATTTTTCAAAATACGACGTTACAAAATCTCAACCACATCCCGTTCCTATTTTCTTCGAATATTCGCGTTTTATTATCACGACTGAGAGAAGTTTAACGAAACACAATTAAAAAGTTCTTAACATTATGTCTCAAATATTTGTCTGGAGTAATTTTAAATTTATGTTGCATCTGTACAATCTCATTATCTGATGAAATTTGTTCGTTTTGGCTAATGGATTCCGCGCGTTGATTTTATATTCATGTAGGACGTCAGGCGAAACTTAATAGTTTAATTTCTAGGTAAACCGTTTTTAAAAACAAAATTCGGTCCTGATTAAATTCTATCTATTTATCGTTAAAGGGAGAATCCAAATAAGCCTACACGATAAAGAAATATAATATCTTTATTCAGCGAGAGATTTGTTGAGGAAATGGTCTGTTAGTCAAGTTTAGAGATTGTGTACACTATTTGTTCGTATGTATAAAGTACTCAAATAAGCTCGTTCAATATTTCAAGATTAATTACTTCAACTTGTGCAATAAATTTTAAAATTAAGAACAAGATGATGTTTGTTTTGTGAATTTCGCACAAAGCTACTCGAGGGTTATCTGTGCTAGCCGTCCCTAATTTAGCAGTGTAAGACTAGAGGGAAGGCAGCTAGTCATCACCACCCACCGCCAACTCTTAGGCTACTCTTTTAGTAACGAATGGTGGGATTGATCGTCACATTGTAACGCCTACACGGCTGAAAGGGCATGTTTGGTGCCACCGGAATTCGAACGCTTTAACCCACCTGGCCATTCCGGGCCATTTTCTTGAGCCCACCGAGGAGAATCGAACCCCTGAATTTAGTGTTGTAAGTCCGTAGACTTACCGCTGTACTGGCGGGGGTCAAGAAAATATACACCCTCTCCGGCGGGGAATCAAACCACGGTCTTCTGTGTCAGATGCCGGAATACTCACCACTATCCTACCGAGGACCGACGAGAAAAATGTTTTAAAGTGAACAATAAAATGTGGCTGACAGACAAAATGAAAAGGTTTACATGCTTCGGTGGCTTTACGTTACCATTATCAGAAATAAAAACCTTCATGAAAAGCGACATTTTTCTTCCATCCGCATGCCATGTAGTTTTTATTACTCCTGATGATGGTTGCGCATTGTTTACTGTAAAGTATACATTATTATAAGATACTCATAAGATAACTGTTGTTCTAAGTCTTGTCTCGTGTAATTATGAGGTTTGGCATAGCTAAGTAATTTAAATAAAGAGCGTTTTGGTTTGTTCAGAATTTTGCGCAAAACGACACAAGGGCTATCTCCGCTATCTGCCTTTAGGTTAACAGAGCTAGACTAGAAGGAAAGCAGCTAGCCAACATCACACACCCGATTCTTGGACTAATCTACTAATTTTTAACAGCGAATAACGGGATTCAAATTTACATTATAATGATCCTATGGATGAAAGGATGAGCATTCGGTGTGAGGGGTATCTGTGACCCTCAGATTGTGAGTCGAGCGTTTCAACCACCAAAAGAAAAAGTGAAAAGGGAAAGAAATATAGCATTACATACAAAAGACTATAGCTTGAAGGAATCAAACCGTGAGTGACCTTTAAAACTAGCCATTATATGTTACGAGAGAAAGGAAAAATTTGATAATTGTAATAGTATAACTTGTATTTTCAAATTTTACTAAATTTAAATTCAGTGAAGTTGAAGGAAATAGGTTTTCCAAAGTAAATACTTTGAAACAACTCTCCATGTATTGAACATTTACAAAGACATAAATTTGTTTTCAATTATTATAGATTTTACCCTTAAATAATATTCAGTTCTTTGTACTTTAATCTGAAATATGTAAAGTTTTTTTACAAGGGTGGAACATGCATCCATGTAAATATCCCCAAACTAGTTGTAAATTAATAAACAACCGTTTGTGCGAGCGTAATGTTATTTATTGTTGAAAACGTACCACCTCGTTTGTATTGTTTGTTAAGTTATCACTGTGTTAGCATGATTTGTTTATCTATACAAGCAAGTATTCACAAACCTAAATTTGACTACAGATTACAAAGTTTGAAACAATAAAACAAGTAGCTTACGTTCAACTTTCAAATAGCTCTAATTCATCTTTTCTTTGAGCAATCTTCGGTCATGATAGTGGAAGGTTAAACTCATTTTAGGAGTCCATTAAGGAAGCTTCCACGATTCATTACACACTAAGTACCTGCTCACTTCGACGACCCGAGCTTAAAAGGTTGCCTATAGTTCACTACTGGCGCGAAACGTATAAAAGAAAATAAATAGGTGACAAGTAACTTGTCAGGAAACTGAATGAAACCCAAGAAGAGTAGATCTCTATTAAAAAATGATCTTTTTCAGAAGTTCCTGAGGAGCTGAATTCTCTTGATAATAGTGAAACAGTCTACAAGACTGGTAAGATATATGGTTGAAGGAAAAGTAAAACGTATTACTTCCGAAAGGAAATACAGATAACAACAGACTGAAACTATAACGCTTTATTTAAAAAATAATAAGTTTATATAAAAGAGAAAGTAAACCAGAGATATTCAAACTATTAAAGTTGTTATTGCGTAAACAAAAAGGTAAGTTTGAAATAGTTTATATTCACGCTTTTAATTTAGAATAATCTATAAACTGTGAAACATTGAAGAAAAGCAGACAATATGTGTTAACTTATCGAAGAGGGCACTAGCATTCTCTATGTAAGGATAGCACGGACGCTCGTATTAACACAATGTTAAAGTCATCTGGATTTTCGTTCATACAGTTCTTCAGAAGACAGTAGATATAAAGAGTTACCTGGCATAACAGCTCTATGTCCGATGTATACGCCGCTTTTCAGTTATCCAGAGTGTCCCAAAGAGAAAAACTGGCTAATAACTAAAACCGATATTTATTATTTTCGTTCATCATCATGTTTCTTCAACAGGTTTATCATCTACCTAGTTCTACCAATAACTATAATTTTATCATGAAGAGATAGAGAGAAACAGTCTTCACAATTTTTGACTACCTATTTTTATTATTATTCTATGCAAAATTTATGATACATTCTATACGTCAGTAGCCCACGTACGCCATTTTATATAAAACAGTAAACAAACAAGTATAAGGAAAATATTCCGAAGTAAAACAGTTATGTAGGGTTAGATACTGAACTTTAAAAAGTACCAAACAAGATAAGGATGGAAATGGACATATTAATAGAACCATCTAATGATCAAACGGGAGACTAAGCCGTTTCGACTTTACATCTAGGAAAAGTCCATATATAACCGGCTTCTTCACTGAAAAAACGAACAGAAGTAGAATTTTCAATCGTAAAATGTTACTTTATTGTAAAATAGCTATAAAATTAGCATTTTAATGTAAATTAATGGAAAGATATAATGATGAAAGTAGAGATTATATTCAAACACTAAACTTCTGAAAAACAAAGTAGAAAAGCTAGTAATGTAGGGATTTTGTTCTTCGTGTAAAGTCAAGAAGGTTTGTCTCCTATGTGATCGTTAGCCGAAGTAATATGTCCACTTTTATCACTATTTTGTTTGGTTCTTTTTTCTCAAGTTTAGTAGCTAGCTGAATATAACATTTTTACCTGACGATAACGGTTCCAAAGTTGATTTTTTTCCACTTGTTAATGTGTTATATTCTATAATACTGGAATCATTTTTGTATACAAGAAGACGATGCCGGAAAGACTTATGTCTGCTGCAACTCTAAGATATTGATAGATTCTGGAATTGAACGAAGTACTTTTTTTGTATTTACTATCAGACGGCAATGAGTTGTTTTCACGTGGGCTTGATTTGCGATATCTTAATAACTTAAAATAACCGTTGTTAAGTGTTAAAACAAACAATGAAGTAAAATACACTTTTACCCCTTACAACTTGTACATTATAAATAATAATAATATTAAAAAAAACTGAGAAAACACAGTTTAAGCAATTAGCCTTGTTTAATATATTAATGCATATATTATATTATATTATTATTAAAATTACTGTTAGAAACTCTTTGTACTTTGTCTTACGCTATAAGATAAAAACCTGTAAAAACATGCTGGTCCTCAAGTTACCGAATCAGTTCCAGAAAGTCCAAAAAGATACGATTAATTTCACACCTCATCAACAATTACAATAATAAATGTTAACCTTACTGATATCGAGGATAAATCAGTGAACCACCTTTCTCTTGATCTCACCTTCAATATATAAGAAATCCCTAAGGTTTATAAGAATGGTGTCTACATGGATCCTATAAATTATGCTGTCTATTCGCATTCCTGGTTGGAATTACCAAAGACAAAGTTAGCTTACTATCAGGTTGTCTAAAATGTACTTAGAAGGAAGAACGATGATCTGGGGTGCAGATTTGGACTTTGAAAAGATTGACATATTTTATGTTAAAGTCGTCAAATGATATATGGAGACCCAATATCGAACAGTGTCACAACTGTGACACATTCCTCTTCTAATCAGGAATAAAAAATTTATTTTAATATCAATACAAGAACCTCGAGGTAATGGGAAAAGCTAGTTATTTTTTATGACATTGACGCTATGTTTGTATATCAGTTGAGACACTAGCAAGGAATATCTAAAACAGAAGTTGAAATAGTTCAGCCATGTAATAATTGCACGGACAGCTGGACTTAGAGAGGTAGGGCAATGACTGATGCTAAACTTTAATGGTCCAGTAAGAAATGCTATAAAACATTTAAACAATAAGCAAATCGCTGCTTCGACTATACTAATGTTTTAGTTGCATCAAAGGTTTCACATAGCGAATAATAGAGCTAGCTATCAGACTGAGTTCGAAACTTGGAAGCAGAGAATCAATGGAAATTTGACCGCTTATACAAATTACATTCATGTTTATGTAGGAATACTAAGCTTAATATTGCATTGAGAGATTGTAATGTTATAACTTTATCAAGATCTTTCGAAGGATGTTCGTGTAGCACACCATGATATTAGGAAGATTTGGTCTTTGACTGATTTAGTGTTTTTGGTCATATAGTTTAAGGCGGTCACATCAAAAACAGAGATCAGAAAGCTGCAGGTGCCCTTTTCATCAGCATCTTAAAATGAAACGACAGTTGCTGGTACCTTAGTGAAAGGGATCCGTAACAAACCCATCCTGTGCTCATTAAAAGAGGGCTGCCTGAATGCTTTTAAATGAGAAGGTTATAATACTACATCCAGGGGTCATGATGTATTAGGCCCGGCATGGCCAGGTGGGTTAAGGTGTTCGACTCGTAATATGAGAGTCGCGGGTTCGAATCTCCTTCACACTAAACACGCTCGCCCTTTCAGCCGTGGGGGCGTTATAATGTGACTGTGAATCCCACTATTCATTGGTAAAAGAGTAGCTCAAGAGTTGGCGGTTGGTGGTGATGACTAGTTGCCTTTCCTCTAGCCTTACACTGCTAAATTAGGGACGGCTAGCGCAGATAGCCCTCGTGTAGCTTTGCGTAAAATTCCAAAACAAACAAACAAAGAATCATGATGTATTTCTTCTGATGTATATCATTTCAAATTATGGTTTTTTGTTACAGCTGAAATAGCAATGAGTAACGCAAACTGACCAAAACTAGCTGCACAGATAATGTTTGTTTCAGTTCAGTTTTATTCAAGAGCTAGTGTATAACACTGACATTATAGGTCGCTTATTGGCGATTGTACATACATTTTAGTTTGTAATAATGACAGGAAGTCAGCATACTTACTGTTGGTAGATTTTGTTAATCTGTTTGTTGGACCAGATGTCTGCCTGGGTAGACCATTCATGATTTATTATAACGTAGACGTCAGTAAGACTCATTTAATACATCAATCACAATGCAGAAGCATTTAGAATCTTAAAAACATTGTGAGTACCGATATAAAAGATATTATGAGACATATCAGTACCACAGTTTCAGGTTCTTGATTATCTCTAGTAGTGAATCTACTGTGTGGCATTGAAACGGTTGAAAGGAGTAATGTTCCAGGTGAATGTCTAGAAAATGTTTTAACTAAACTTGTTAAACGTAGTTTACGACTACTGGCATGCAAGACCAGATTGTTAAATGAAACTTTAATAGCAGTGCTGAGATAGTGAGTGGCCAACACTAATAATTTAACTGAGTATAGAGTAATACAATTTGGAGAACTTGGATAAGTCAACAGATATTAAAATCAATAGTCGGTTGTCTGCAGAATTATGTCAAGTGAGAGTTGTGGTGAAAGAAGGAATTGTACTATATCCTCATCAATGTCACTGTTTGGTTGAAAAGGCTACACAGGCTGCTGAGTGTACCCCTGGGAAGTTTGTGTATCCCAACCACATTGATTGGGATAAACAACTATGACATGTCATGATGTCAGTTCTCAACTGTTTACTTGTTGAACGTACTCTAAGTTTATATGTGCAACACTGTCCACAGAAATATGTGGAAATCTAAAGTTTAACGTTTGTTGATGTATATTGATTTCAATGCCAACAGATAGGTAAGGTGATTATTTGTCTAAACAGATATTAAGATAAAACAGCAAAGAAGAGCAAATTCAATTGAGGAGATTAGGTATGGTTTTCGTTAGCAGCAGAGAAGAAACCTAGTTATTGCTGTACAGGTCATTGTGGTGCAGTCGAGAAGCTTGTTTCACCTGCAATGGATGTATGACACGTGACAGCGTATTAAAAATATTGACAAATTCAACTGAATGATAATCTTCTTAGAGAATTGCATCACTCTGATGACAAGGAAGATGTAAATACATACTTATTGCAGGACTGTGTTGACTAGTCATTAATAGATGTTGTGGTCAGTAGCCTCTGAAGTCAATAAATTCTAATTATTAATTAATAGTTTTGTTGTAAGTACTTATAGTAATCACTGACTATGTATTATTATACGTTTCGGCTGTTAATCTACTTCTATCCTCAGAACACTTCTGAACTTGAGTCTTCTCGATTGAGCTCTGGTGCGTCATCTACTCGACTTTATAAGCTTGTCAACTAAACAGGGTATTATCAAGGCTTGATGAATGAAACTTTCGAGAATGGTATAGAATTTGTGCACTTCCAACTAACGATTAATAGATTAGTTTGTCTTCCTAACGTTGTGTGCATGGTGGATATCATCCGTGAATGGTATATCATAGTCTAATACCTTTTTATCCAGTATATCATAGTCTAACACCTTCTTATCTAGTATTTCATAATATAACACTTTCTTATATAGTATATCATAGTCTAACACCTTCTTATATAGTATTTCATAATATAACACTTTCTTATATAGTATATCATAGTCTAACACCTTCTTATCAAATATATCTCAGTCTAAAACCTTCTTATATAGTATATCATAGTCTAACACCTTCTTATGTAGTATATCATAGTCTAAAACCTTCTTATCAAATATATCTCAATTTAAAACCTTCTTATATAGTATATCATAGTCTAACAATTTCTTATCTAGTATTTTATAGTATAACACCTTATCAAGAATATCATAGTCTAACACCTTCTTATCAAGTATACCATAGTCTAAAACCTTCTTATCAAATATATCTCAGTCTAAAACCTTCTTATATCTAAAACCTTCTTATATAGTATATCATAGTCTAACACCTTCTTATCTAGTATATCATAGTCTAAAACCTTCTTATCAAACATATCTCAGTCTAAAACCTTCTTATCAAACATATCTTAGTCTAAAACCTTCTTATCAAACATATCTCAGTCTAAAACCTTCTTATCAAACATATCTTAGTCTAAAACCTTCTTATATAGTATTTCATTGTATAACACTTTTTTATATAGTATATCATAATCTAAAACCTTCTTATATAGTATATCATAGTCTAAAACCTTCTTATCAAATATATCTCAGTCTAAAACCTTCTTATATAGTATATCATAGTCTAACACCTTCTTATGTAGTATATCATAGTCTAAAACCTTCTTATCAAATATATCTCAATTTAAAACCTTCTTATATAGTATATCATAGTCTAAAACCTTCTTATCAAACATATCTCAGTCTAAAACCTTCTTCTATAGTATTTCATAGTATAACACTTTTTTATATAGTATATCATAGTCTAAAACCTTCTTATCAAATATATCTCAGTCTAAAACCGTCTTATATAGCATATCATAGTCTAACAATTTCTTATCTAGCATTTCATAGTATAACATCTTCTTATATAATATATCATAGTCTAACACCTTCTTATCCATTATTTCATAGTATAACACCTTCCTATGTGGTGTATGATAGGCTAATACCTTCTTATCTGGTATTTCCTCTTATTCCAAAATTATATTCACCACTTATATAAAAACAGATCCTAAGTAACTATTGATTATATGATTCTAATTCTTGGAATTATATAAACATAATTAATGTCATTGGCGTTGCTTCTGTAGTTTTAGTTACTATAACTTTCAGATACTTGTTTCAGACGGATAGATAATGCAAGTTGTTTTTTGTTTAAAGTTACTGTAGCACAGTAATAAACGTTTTTCTTAGAGATATGGCTGACATTCGGAAATACATTTCTTAGTAACTTGATTTTATAATTCGATTTGCTACTTTTTGTGTATAGTAGCAATTAATCTACTTAAAACTTTCTAAAGTTCTTTTAGCGAATCATGTATATATCTATCATATTTCCTCGGGTAATTTTATACTGATTGTGTATATTTGAAGCCTTTCTCTTTCTTCTTCTTTAATATCTTAATGGTTTTTTTATATTTTTAATTTCAACAAAAAGAGAAATGATTCAATGATACACTTTTGCTAATTTACCAGTCGTTTAGTCTTCGGGGCGATTTCTTCAGTGCATATTTAATGAAATTGAATATTAGCTTATCTGTCCAGCTTCATCATTCCGTTCAATTATGTATATTTGATATCAACTCTCAAAAACTTAATTTTTCTTGGGAAATAGAAGGCTTAATAGAATTATAAAGATAGATAATCCGACATACTGATGAAAAAACACATGAGCGAATGAACGTGTGGTATTGAAACATTTTTTTTTCTTGAAGAACTTTTAGGTATTATATTTGTGCTTTGCCCTCATCACGGGTTATCTGAAACCGATTTTACTCCATTGGGAATTTGTTACAAACATACATACGTGGTGCACAAAAAAAAATAATGCTTGTTTGTAGTTAAGCAAATATTTACACAGAGGGCTATCTGTGATCTGCACGTCATAAGTATCGAAACCCGGTTTCTAGCGTTTTAAGCTTGCAGATATAATGCTTTGCCACTGAGGAATATGCTTGAATAGCAAAGTATACCCTAAAGCTATATTTGCTGAATTTCTGGAACACTTTCATAATAAGTACAGTGTTCATTTCATTTTGTTTTGGCCCCGCATGACCAAGAGGGTTAAAGCGTTCGACTCGTAAACTTAAGGTCCCAGGTTCGAATCTCCGTCGCACAAAACATGCTCGCCCTTTTAGCTGTGGGGGCGTTGTAATGTTACGGTTAATCCCACTATTCGTTTGTAAAAGAGTAACTCAAGACTTGGCGGCGGGTGGTGATGACTAACTGCCTTTCCTCTAGTCTTACACTGCTAAATTAGGGACAGCTAGCGCAGATAGCCCTCGAGTAGCTTTGTGCGAAATTCAAAACAAAAATCATTTTGTTTTGTTACATTAAATAAACATTTGCGCCTGTATTGGAAGTTCGGTGTTACGTTGACTCCAAAGAATGGGAATTGTTTGTGAAGGAGGAATAAAAACATCACAAACAGTAAACAATGACTATTGTGTTTTAGTAACAACAATTAAACCAAATGTCATTCCTGACACTATCAAGTGTATAAATGTACGAATTCAGCAGTTCATCTTTAATTCATATAGTATCGTGTTGAATTGCACAGATTCCAGAATAGTGTAATTGAGAGTTACTATTGTAATATTGTATTACAGAGTTGAATAACAGACTGCCAGTGGAATTCCATTCATTGGAACACGATTCTAGGCACTTTGACAAGGTTAGCAGAGTCAAAAAATAAACTCCCCGTGCATCTTCTTTTTCGATTTATTGAAATACTTTCCAAGTTTTTTATTTAATTAAAGACCGTTACAAAATCCAAATTAAACGAATTAAAATTCCTGTTGTTAATTAAAAACTTTCTGCTAATTAGCCTGAAGCAATTAACAAACTGATAGACTTTTTATATTAATTAAAAAAAAATTCTAAGCGAGTTTTCTTCAGCATTTTGTCGTCGTTACCTATTTTTTAGTCTGAGGAAGATTTAATCTAGTTTTCAGCCATTTCAAGTGCTAGAGGTGATAGAGAAATAAAGAAGAGAAGAAAGACCAGTCGATTCCTCAATAGATACTAGACAATCGTGTACACAAGTCACAGCACAGTGGATGTTGTCATCTTGAATTATTCATCTAACTCAAATCGAAGATTCCACCGTGATGTCCCTCACTTTTAGGTTATTGATTTATTTAGCCTATGTTTTATCGTCTGTATTTTAGAGAAAAAAACTTAATAATACAGAAGATTAGAAGAACAAAAACTAAATCTGCCCACAGATGGAGGCACGCTTAGTAAAGATGAATTTTAAAACTGAGGAATTTTTTTTTTTTTTGCCAGCGCTATTCACCCTGTCTTTCAGGCAATTTTGTATGTATATATATATAATATATGCTCATTTCTCTCCAGGGTAAACATTTCTCCAATAGAGTTTTTTTTTAAGCTGACAAAATTATTTTCGAGATTGAACTCTCCAACTTAACAATTTAATATCTTATCTCAACGTCTCCTTCCCATAAAATGAAAACTTTCGAATATTACGCTGCAAAAGGAATAATACGTTTTGTTAAAGCTAATAAGCACAAGGAAATAAAAAAGTACATATATATATATGTATGTATTGTTAAACAGTGGTACTTGTATGATTTTATTATAGATTATTTGTGAATTTACATTCTGAAGTTACGAAATCGGTAAAAAAAAAAGTTAGTTTGGGGTTTGTTTGTTTGTTTTCTCTGCTGTTACACATAAAGCCACACAATGGAAATCTGTGATCTGTCTTGTATGGGTATAAAATCCGAAACTGTAGCGTCGTAAGTCTGCAAAATTACCACTAAATTACTTGAGGGGGACATAGAGGAACTTAAGGATTGTAGTAATTTGTTACGTAGGATCTTTTAACTACTTGTATCGCCTAACTTGCCGTTTTGTCTTTACTTTTGTTTTAATAATATCTGGGTTAAACCGATCAATCCATCTCACTAAGCTTATACCATCAACATTATCACAACAATATAACTAAAATCATGCACGATGAAATATTACACTGCACAACAAAAAAGTTGAAACAAATTGAAAAGTTTTGCTTCCTGAACAGTTTTTGCTGATTGTGACAGGTACCTGGTGGGTATGCACAAATATAGTTTTGGTTTTGCTTCATCACGTAGGAACTCTGAGAAATAGACAGTTAACTGTTTACTGGCAATAACGTATTTAATTGCGTTTATGTTTCTAATACGCTATTAAGTTCAACATAATTAAAAGTGTTTTACTCCTGATTTTCATTTGTATTCAATGTCCGGTGCATCACATTGCAGTGTACAACAGTATTCAGCAAGCATTGACGGATTCCAGTTGCCCTGATATAATTTTTCCATTGTAGCAATGTCCTAGTGAAAAACTGAAGATTTCGATAAAACGGTACGTGATGGGCAAATTTGGATGTGATTTTCGTGATCAGCAGCCAAAAATATATAAGGAACACCCAACAGTGTTCAAGAAGCAAAAACTTTGTTGTGAAGATAATTATCTTCCTTACATTAAGAATAATTTATTTTTCATAATGTGTGTGATTTGTATGCTAGTTTTATAAACTCAATGTTAATGCTCCTATTGGCACGGTGGAAATCGGCGGATATATAACGCTAGAAACCGGGTTTTGATAACCGTGATGGGCAGAATACAGATAGCCTATTGCGTAGTTATGAGTTTAATCACAAAAAAACAAACAAACAAAGAAAACAGTGTTCATTAAGTTTACAACATAATAAACTAAATATGTGTTATAACTGCTGGAGTGTTATAATAACATTATAGAAGACAACAAATTTGCGAACCAAAATTTTGCGTAGGACTGTCTCAATTAGAAGTGGTGCTAGAGGCAGGATGTGGAACAAATATTAATATTTATTTCAAGTAGAATTATCAACCATTCGAAAGTGCAGAGTCCAACAGCGACTTTACGGCTGAAGGTTTATCTCATGATAACTTGTTTTGTTCTTTGTTTTTTTTTTTAATTTTGCGCAAAGTTACACGAGGGCTATCTACGCTAGCCATCTCTAATTTAGCAGCGTAAGACTAGAGGGAAGACAACTAGTCATCACCGCCCACCGCCAACTCTTGGCCTACTCTTTTACCAACGAATAGTTGGAATTGTTCGTCACATTATAACGCCCTCACGTCTAAAAGGGCGAGCATGTTTGGTGTGACAGGGATTCAAACCCGCCACCCTCGGATTACGAGTCGAGCGCCTTAACCACCTGGTCATGCCGGGCCTCGTGATAACTTACGAGAATATTTATGTGGAGAGATTGTTAAAGGATGAGGCACTTAAATACTCTGATGTACAACAGATAGGTTTAAAGCATTCACACAAAAAAGTCAGGACTACTTATCGAATGATAAATTAAACACTGCCTGTCAGGACAAAAGAAATATACGTAGATGAACAAATAATTAAAATATTTATAAATAAAACTAATTAAATGTGGAGCAATTTATTCGCTGGTCGACTTACAATTTTCTATTGTGACTTCGTAGGCTTTCGAAAACTGATTTCTCAACCCATTCTTGCAGATTAAGGACAGCAAGGATTATTATATATCGCATTTTCAAGTCAGAAAACAAAACCAAACAATCCCATAATTCATGAATTACTTACGTCACCGACTATTCCAGATAAGATATATAGGGAGGAGGACCACAAATCATACGAACTTGTACAAGTATGTGCACGTTTGTTTGTTTGCAATTAAGCACAAAGATATACAAGGGGCTCTCTGTGCTCAGCCCACCCCATATATCAAAACCCGATTTCTACCGTTGTAAGTCCTCAGACATACCGTTGTGCCACAAAGATATACAAGAGGCTCTCTGTCCTCAGCCAACCACACGTATCAAAACCCGATTATTACCGTTGTAAATCCTCCGACATACCGTTGTGCCACTTGGGGGCGTATATGTACAATATCTTTAGTTGGGTTTGCCTCACCTCAGGGAGTGTAAACAGGAACACAGGTACAGAGCCAGAATAGTTCGAATTGCCATTGCCGTATCTGACATACACGTAAACAAGAGAATTGATACATGTTCTCGATTTATTTTTCACGTCCGGTTTACAAAAATAGCATGATAAAATACAGAAGACTTACACAAGATCTAAAATTAATTATCTTAATATAGCATACTGATTTTATATCTTAAACTTGTTAAAGTAAGGTAAAAGTATTAGTTATTTCAACTGTGATAATCATGTAGAGTCAAAGAGTTTCGAAGGAAGAAGTTTTAATTATTCTCCATGGAAGTGGAGATATTCACACAGCTGATTATTTAAGGATTCAAAACTACATCCCAATATAATCCTCAACGTGAAGACTATGGTAGTACAAAAAAAAAAACCTTTTCGGAAAGGTTATTGTAATGAGACTGAACGTACGCATTGCTGATGGTTAAAAATGGTAAAGAATATTCTGAAGCTCTCGAAATCACAACATTCTCTGTCACCTTTTCTATGCAGCTCCGATGAGCTTTCTGATTCATTAATTTTCTTAAATATGATGTGCTAAGAGTTGTTGTGACCTATTATTGAATTTCAATTTTAAGAAAAAAACAGTCCTAATGAACAGAGCTTCACTACTTTTAAGAATTTTGTTCATGCAGTAGAATCATTCAGTTTTGCTCACTGTAAGGAGTTTCGATCAATTATATTATAAATATAAATACTTATTTTGCTACTGTAGCTTTAAGGCTAATCGGAAAATGAGATAAACATCTGGCTTTTTTGTTTTCATTATACATGATTAAAATAAAATTTCTTGAATAATAATTGTGTATGAAAGTAATTCTAGTTACACTCTAGCTCTGTGTGAAGGGCTTTAACGTATTAACTTTGGAAACATAATTGCTATTTGCAGGGCTGCAAAGTAGTTAATTTATCAGATACTTAAAAAAATATTTTGTGCGCTTTATGTCAACGATCTTATTCTAAGTTTTCTAGATGTTGTGGATAATGAGTGAATGAGTGTTTTTCAAATAACAGAAAAATGCTAACTTTCTGTAATCTGCTTATTGAAACGAAGAAATAACAATGTTTAGAACTATATTCCATCTTTAACTTTTTTTGTTCTTGTTGTTTTGAGCTGAAATATGAAACATGACTGTAATCAATCTACATTATAAGTTAAACATGAGTCTACTAGTTGAATCATCTCCGCTAACACGTATCACCTGTTCATTCTCAAGGTCGTTTGGGAGAAATTTTACGGGCAGTTTTTACTGTATTTAGATCGGATTTTTCTTATACCTTTGTACTCCGTTTCTTCCTTCCCCGTGTGCATAAGTTTATTACGAATGTGTATCATAAACGTAGACTACACAAATTAACAAGTAAATTGGTTCCATAATACGTATTCGCTCTCCTCTGTAATTTGTTTTGAATATTACCTCGGGTTATATAGCATAATAGAAGTTACGTGAACGACATCACAGTACCATTGTTAGTTAGGAACGCCTCTCTCAGTCTGGATGATTTAATGCGTATTCGCTTCCCTTATTTTTTCCATGGCAAATAACAGCAAGCTATATGAAATGTAATATCGAGCAAAAAATTACAGTTAATTAGTGTCACATATCTTGTTTTACATTGACGTTATAACTATTACGAAACAGACGTTTGGTTGTCGTCTCGAAGCTGCGTGATGTTTTATTGTTCCCTTTTTCAGCCTTTTTAAAGTAAAGTTTTCAACAAATTATTTTCCGTTTATCTATGTCGCTTTAAAAAAAGCTTGAAATGTTTCAAAACAGACACGTATCGGACTCATCCATTTCAGAACCCTTTGAAGCAGTGAATGACACTGGACTGCTTTTTATCGTGTAAATTTTTACAATTATTAAAATTATCTCTAAATAAATTGTTTTACTGTTGGATTTTTATCCAGTATTAACGAGTTTAAGTTATTTATTTTGAAACATGATCTTTATTTAGCCTTCTGGTGGCACTGGTTGTTATAGGTACAACTGGAAAACTGAGTTTTTCAGTTATACTAATAATTATTCTTACTCTTATCTCGTAATAGAGAGTAAGATATTTAACTAGACGCCTATTGATACGTCAAGTATACATGTACAAATGAAACTTGAATAACCTTAATACAAATTTACAACAAAACTATATTTTGCTGCTATAGATGTCATTATTAGTTTATTTTACAGAATGCTGGTAGATTCCTGGTGTGGAGAGTTTTAATGAAAAGCGTTTGCTTTTTGCTCGACTTTATGGAAATTTCAACAGGAATCTTTTAGTCATAAATACGCTCAATCATAAAAAATGCTGTTCACAATAAATGCTCTAATTTTCTCTTACATTTATAACCAAGGCAAAAGTGCTTATCAAAATACAGTCTACTTATCAGTTATTTGTAACAGTTACATCAGGTCTCTTATCCATCTGTTGACCAAGATACAAAATAATACTTACTTACCTCTAGGATCAGTTCTCATCCAGATATAAACCACAACCTATTCATTTCTAGGATCAGTTCTCATTCAGACATAAATTACAACCTATTTACTTCCAAGAACAACGTTCACTAAGATATAAACCACAACCTATCCACCTGTAGGAAAAGTGTTAACTAAAATATAAACCACAACCTATCCGCCTCTTGGAACAATGTTAACTAAGAAATGAACCACAACCTATCCACCTCTAGGAAAGGTGTTAACTAAGATATAAACCACAACCTACCCACATTTAGGAAAAGTGTTAATTAAGATATTAATCACAACCCATTCATCTCTTAGGAAAACTCTTTTTGTGGATAATTGTAATTAAATTAAGGTTCACCACAAATCTTGGAAACCTAATAATGAACATATTACTAAAACAGCTCTGTCAGGGATCAAACGAACGATTAAATTTTAACTTTCTTTATTGCTACTGAATCACTAATTTAGTTATATATGTTTACAAAAAAGCCAGTAATTAATTTTAGAGGTTAACCTATTTATTTAGTTTACTTTTGGAACTTAGTGATACAAATAGTAAAACCTTAATAATTGAATGGAAAGAAATAAGTGTGATGTTGTTTTTAAGAAAAATAACAAAAAGAGTCACAATCAATAAGTAGTTTTGTTTGTTTGTTTTGGAATTTTGCACAAAGCTACTCGAGGGCTATCTGTGCTAGCCGTCCCTAATTTAGCAGTGTAAGACTAGAGGGAAGGCAGCTAGTCATCACCACCCACCGCCAACTCTTGGGCTACTCTTTTACCAACGAATAGTGGGATTGATCGTCACTTTATAACGCCCCCACGGCTGGGAGGGCGAGCATGTTTGGCGCGACCGGGATGCGAACCCGCGACCCTCAGATTACGAGTCGCACGCCTTAACACGCTTGGCCATGCCGGGCCAACTCAATGCGTCCTACTTCGAACAATTAGTACGGCCAGTAAAAAGAAATAGAAATCCGAACATTGGCGAAACTTAATCAACTTCAATATTTCTTCCACAGATGCTTTGATTACTTCTCTATGCTCAGCTATTGAGACATTTACAAATTGATTAGTGAAGGTTAATTATTCTATTCTGTTGACATACATTTATTTTCTGTAAAAAAAGAATACTTCCTCTCCGATATCCCATTATTTCTTCCCTTTTTCGATAATTATTCATCGAACTTCTGTTGATATTTAGGTATGAGTTGTAAGAAATGAATTAAACACATGGTAACGAAGTTGGCTTGCTACACATTTAATATCTGACTACAGTTTTACCAGGATACAAATAAAACTGTTTGTTTTGTTTTTAAAGAACAGTGGGATTCAACGTACATTATAACTCCCCAACGGCTGAATGTGTGATCATGTGACGGAAATCATTCAATGTTACTTTCAGTTACTTCTTTTTGGTGTGGTAGAAAAAAGTGTTTTAAAATGCAATTCTTCATTAAGTGCATTATTTTTATTCAAATAAATATTCAACCAAGAAACTTCAAATTCATTACCAATACAAAGTTTTAAATAAGTGTAATGTGAACATTGTCTATTATTGGGTGGATTATGCAGTTGAAAGTTTGTTGGCAAAACACAGAGGCTGAATAGTGATATTCGCACGTGTGCCACATAATTCTAAGGCTTGAAGGCAAATCAATGTTTGTGATTTAGCTCCAAAAGTTTTCTAATTGTTCAGGATTGGAGAACACAGTATAGATTTTTACATGTTTCTTTAAGACTGCCTCATCAGGTAACGAAGTATTTTCGTATTCACCAAAGTTCAGCCGGCGGGATAATGATCTGAACAAATGGAATCCTTTACAAACTTGTAAAACGAGTTCGAAATTATTGAACTACATAAGAATTAAATGTAAAGAAACAATCGCAAAGTTAATAAGTTTGAAGGTACTGTTTCTCATTGATTCGTGTTAATAAATATCCAAGCTACACTGGAAGAATATTGTATAAATAACAGAAGAAACAGGGTGTATTGATGTAGGTAAAATATAGTTTTTCCAAGATAGGTTGATGTTAATTATTTGTTTTAGTTGAACGGCCAGTCAGTTTGTTCTGTGACATTTGAATGATAAATGTGTACAAATTGGTTATTTCACTGCCAGTCTATAGTTATTAGAATGGTGTAATTTTTTTATTCAAGTTACACATAACTAGTAGTATTAGCTTGTAAAGTCTTAGTTTCAACTTTTACATATCTAAAGCTGCTTATTATTTTAAAGAAAAGTTGTCTCTTTGTTTTTTGTTTGTTTTTGAATTTCGCACAAAGCTACTCGAGGGCTATCTGTGCTAGCCGTTCCTAATTTTTCAGTGTAAGACTAGAGGGAAGGCAGCTAGTCATCACCACCCACCGCCAACTCTTGGGCTACTCTTTTACCAACGTGGCATGGCCTAGCGCGTAAGGCGTGCGACTCGTAATCCGAGGGTCGTGGGTTCGCGCCCGCGTCGCGCCAAACATGCTCGCCCTCCCAGCCGTGGGGGCGTTCTAATGTGACGGTCAATCCTACTATTCGTTGGTAAAAGAGTAGCTCATGAGTTGGCGGTGGGTGGTGATGACTAGCTGTCTTCCCTCTAGTCTTACACTGCTAAATTAGGGACGGCTAGCACAGATAGCCCTCGAGTAGCTTTGTGGGAAATTCCAAAAACAAACAAACAAACAAACTTTTACAAACGAAAAGTGTGATTGACCGTCACATTATAACGCCCCCACGGCTAAAAGGGCGAGCATGTTTGGTGCGACCGGGATTCGAACCCGCGACCCTCGGATTACGAGTCGCACGCCTTAATGCGCTTGGCCATGCCGGGCCCAAGTTTGTCTCTAAAATGACTCGAATGTAATAGTTTAATGTTTGTTTGTTTTTAATTTCGCCCAAATATACACGAGGAGTATCTGCGCTAGCCGTCTGAAATTTAACAAGGCAAAGCCAGAGGGAAGGCAGCTAGGTCACCACCACCTACCACCAACAACTGGGATACTCTTTTACCAACGAATAATGGGATTGGCCACTCGTTATAATGCCCCCCACGGCTGAAAGGGCGAGCATATTTGGTGTGACGGAGATTCGAACCCGCAACCCTCAGATTACGAGTGAAGAACCCCTAATCATCTGACCATGCAGGGCCGATAGCTTAATATATCTTAACTTCCCCGCCCCCGGCATGGCCAAGTGTGTTAAGGCGTTCGACTCGTAATCCGAGGGTCGCGGGTTCGAATCCCGGTCGCACCAAACATGCTCGCCCTTTCAGCCGTGGGGGCGTTATAATGTGACGGTCAATCCCACTATTCGTTGGTAAAAGAGTAGCCCAAGAGTTGGCGGTGGGTGGTGATGACTAGCTGCCTTCCCTCTAGTCTTACACTGCTATATTAGGGACAGCTAGCACAGATAACCCTTGAGTAGCATTGTGCGAAATTCAAAACAAACAAACAATCTTAACTTTCACAAAACTCCAAGATCACAGATCGACCATTTTATCTCCGTCAAATATTTTAATAGTAGTATTTCCTTTTGAGTCTTGCAAGACGTTTATAAATCAATTGCACTTGCACACACATCTATATACCAACAGGACGAAAAAATATCAAATTATTTAGAAATTATTCAGTTTTTTTTTTTGAAATACATTGTTCTTAAATCAAAATATTTCAACTTTTATGTATGTATATATATATATATATAAAGTAATGTAGATAAATAGGATTTGGGACGTAATCATTACCTGATTAAACTTTGTATTTTTCCTTTGAAGAACTTTCAGTATCATCAATAATAATTCCAGCTAACGCAAGTATTTATTATCTACTTGCTGACGTTCCAGTGTTTAGAAGAAAGGTTTGGGGATAAATTATTTATTTTCCGTGGGAAGCTGTCAGGCGGTAGTGGCACAGAAAAACAATGTTCAGCGAAATCTTTCCAAAGTTCGTTTCATCATTTGAAATATTTTACTGTAGAAACAGGCAAAGAAACTTGTCTTTGTCAGAGTAGAAGTTACTTAGTTGAAGTTTATTAAGTTATTCATAGTTGAGAGTTTTCCAGAGCCGAATTCTCAAAACATTATTTTAAGTTCACATACGATTTAATTCCTAAAATATATATTAATTAGCAATGAAATATTGTCTGCTCGCAAGTGTGTATTTTGGTTCTCTCAAAATGTTGTAAAATAGTCATTAAATGCATTAATAAGCCAAGTAAAGGTTAAGCAAAAAAATATCATGACAATTTTTAGCTTTTTAAATTTATTAGCATAACTTTCTTGGTGTTCGAGCAAAGCCAGATTAGGTTATCTACTGTGCCTACTGTGGGAAATCGAACCTTGGGTTTTGGTGTTTTAAATCCGTAAACTTACCACTGTCCCACCAAGGTACATCAACGTAAGACCTCCGCATTTTTATTTATATTAAGTCAATCTGGTAGATATCAGTAGAAATGGAATGTGTTTTCTTATAACAAAGCCACATCGGGCTATCTGATGAGCCCACCGAGGGGAATCGAATCCCTGATTTTAGCGTTGTAAATCCGGAAACATACCGCCGTACTAGCGGGGTGCAGAAATGGAAGATAAACAAGTGTGAAAACATTAAATGTTTGAGTTATTATTTATTAATTATTATTATATGCTTTTCAATTTACTGCCATTAAATACACAAGTATATTATCTGCATGTATCAATAACATTAATTAATCTATAGAATCGTGTTTCTTAACATGTGATCCGCGTACTCCAGTAGGAGTCGTGAACGTTATAAGAGGGTCAGCGACAGAAAAGATCGAGTTTGCATATTATAGTGAAATAAACGGTAGCTACGTTCGATTAAATTTAAAATAATATTTTATTGGAAGATTTCTTTAAGTTAGATATTTATATCAGTATTGTTTTCTACAATGTGGAATCAACGTCCGGAGATAGACCTATCTGAATATGGGGGCTCGCAAGATTGTGTTCGGTTCGTGGAAGACTAAAAATTTAAGAACAATGGCTATCGACAGCAAGTCTTAGGGTTACGAACACCTTGATTTTCTAAACATGGCATTCAGAAGAAAATAAGTGTGTGATATAACATCACAGTAACTCTCACAGTTAGAAATAATGTGATTTAAATTGTTATTTTTCGTAGTCAGTGTTATTATATCACAGATATATATTGGTATTAGATTTTAGACTTTAATGAACGTTTACAAAATACAAGACGAGGTTAAGCTCCCTAAAAGAAAAAAAAAAGACTTAAAGGGGATCTGAGTGAGGTGTTTGAGATTGCTAAGGGAATTTATAATGTTGATGCATCATCTTTTATCATACTTAGTGGTGAGAATGGTTAGATTAGGGGACACAAATATAAATTTTGGTTGGATAGAAGTAATCTTTAGTTAGGACAACTTTAGTTTTCTAGCAGGATGGTTGGTCTTTGGAATAGTTTGTCATCGGATGTGGTGGAGGCAGTTTGGTTTATTTTGATTTTCGCGCAAAACTACACGAGAGTTATCTGCGCTATCTGTTCATAATTTTAATTTACCAGTGTAAGACTAGAGGGAAGGCAGCTAGTCATCACCACCCGTCGCCAACTCTTGGACTACTCTTTTACTAAATAATAGTGGGATTGACTGTCACATTATAATACCCCCACGGCTGAAAGGCGAGCAAGTTTGGTGTGACGGAGATTCGAACCCGCGACCCTAAAATTACAAGTCGCATGATTTAACTACCTTGCCATGCCAGGTCGGTGGAGGTAGTAACTTTGTTGAATACAAAGGAAGGCTTGATAAATATGTATGAATGATAAGAGCTAGCTTTCGGTTCTTTTTTCTTCTTTAAAAAGTTGTAGTTTAGTTGAGTGTATGGAATAACCTAGACGGACCAGTAGGTTCTTTGTTGATATTATGCTATTATTATTATGCACATCCCGTCTATGTGTATGTGTTTCTTATAGCAAAGCCACATCGGGCTATCTGGTGAGCCCACCAAGGGGAATCGAACACCTGATTTTAACGTTCTAAATTCGTAGACTTACCGCTGTACTAGCGGGAGGCTCCCGTCTATGATGTGTTTAAAACTGTGTTTTTTTACCTAACTGTTATCAAAGAGCTAAGATCCTATATACAGAAGCAAATTTACAGTAGAATACATAAGATATATCAAATGAAAACAAGATAAAATGTTCAATAGTTTTTTTTTTATTAACTATATTTCTGTGAGCTAGAAATACCGAGTTTGTGGCATACGTATTCCCGATTGAGGCCAGCATGGTCAGGTGGTTAGAGCGCTACACTTGTAATCTAAGGGTCGCGGGTTCGAATCTCTCGTCACACCAAATACACTCACTCTTTCAGCCGGGTGGGCGTTATAATATTACAATCAATCTCACTATTCTTTAGTAAAAGAGTAGCCCAAGATTTGGCGGTGCGTGGTGATGACTAGCTGCCTTCTCTCTATTCTTGCACTGCCATGTTAGAAACGGCTAGCGCAGATAGTTTTTGTGTAGCTTTGTGCGAAAATAAAAAAAACAAAGAACGACAACAATACCCGATTGAATTTTATTACTCGTGAGAACCTATCCTCAAATTGAAATATTCTTAGGCACCAATAGGGTAAGATAATCTATGAGATTTGTACGTAGTCAGATAAATCAATCGAAATAGTTTTGCTTCCTGAGTCGAAAACTGTAATTATATCTTAAATCCGTCAAGAGTTGACGGAGCTATGAGCTAAAGGTTTGTTCTTGATAAACAAAAACATAACACAGAGCCGTTCTATAAATCCCTCATCCGTGGCTAGAAAAAAGGATTAGTGCAAATTTTAAATACAGATAGACGAATATTTCGTAAACCAAACACATTTTTTTTTTTGTAATTGAAGATATAACTACCAGCAATAATCCAAGTTCTTTATTACTATTATTTAACTACTTGGTTTACTTATCTGTAAATAGAACTGAATACTTATGGAAACATCTGTGAAGATTAGTTAGTTATATCACTGTCATGGAGGCTTAAAACTTAGTACCAACTTTAAAAAATGCATTCCTCTTCAAACACCCCCTTCAGTGGCACAGCGGTATGTCTGCGGACTTACAAGGCTAGAAATCAAGTTTCGATACCCTATAATAACTTATTGTGTTGCTTTGTACTTAATTACAAAACAAGCAGTCCTCTTCAATGTTTACGAGTCTCAGCTTTCAGATAACTAGATAAAAATTAAAATACCACCTTTTTCAGTCTGTATCATAAAATAAGCTTGACATTAACAAAGTTTTTTTTTACCTATAAACGTGGCAGTAAAACCTTTGTTTAAGTAATCTGTATTTAAACAGATAAAACTACTTTGTAAGGAAGGTAGCTGCCTAACGGGTTAAACTAGGGAGCTGTTTTATCATTATTTGTTATTAAGCTGACTAAACTGCGTACAACTGAGTTACCTTGTGTATTTTCTTTAACAAACTAGGGTGTCTTGGCGTATACATAGGTAGCAATGTGTGGTCGTTTAGTTAACTAAGTTGGTACAGTTGTGTTATTGTGTGTGGTTGTTAAGCTGACTAGGCTGATACAGATATTTTTGTATGTGTGGTTGTTTAGCTGACTGGTTTGGTACAGTTGTGTTACTATGTGTTGTTATTAAACTGACTAGGTTGGCACAGACATGTTAGAATGTGTGATTGTTAAGCTCACTAGGTTGGTACAGACATGTTAGAATGTGTGATTGTTAAGCTGACTAGGTTGGTACAGTTGTGTTACTATGTGTTGTTATTAAACTGACTAGGTTGGCACAGACATGTTAGAATGTGTGATTGTTAAGCTGACTAGGTTGGTACAGTTGTGTTACTATGTGTGGTTATTAAACAGACTAGGTTGGCACAGACATGTTAGAATGTGTGATTGTTAAGCTGACTAGGTTGGTACAGTTGTGTTACTATGTGTGATTATTAAGCTGACTAGGTCGGTACAGTTGTGTTACTATGTGTGATTTTTAAACTGACTAGGTCGGTACAGTTGTGTTACTATGTATAATGCTCATGGTAGTAAGTGAACAGACAGCTAATTTAAGTTTCATTGGAAGGAACAGTTTTTCGGATATCAAACTTGATTGGATATGTAAATCAACTCTTAATCTCAAATGGAACATTTTAAAATTTAAATTACTTTTTAACATTACAATAACTAGAGGTAACTGTATACACGTCACAGTTTTATGATTTACATGGCACAATAATTTTTCATTATTTATTTATGAATTTTGAAAATTAACAGTTGCTTTAATTCTAATTAGTTTGCAGTTTTTGAAATTATTATTTAACTTCTTACACAAAACTTAATAAACCTGTTTTTGAACGAAGTTAATATTGTTTGTTTTGAATTTCACGCTAAGCTACACGAAGGCTATCTGCGCTATCCGTCCCTAATTTTGCTAGGGGTGAGACTAGAGGGAAGGCAGCTAGTCATCACCACCGGCCGCCAACTCTAATGCTTCTCTTTTTCCAACGAATACTGAAATTGACCGTGACATTATAACACTCCCACGGCTGAAGGGACGAGAATGTATGATGCGAGGGAGGTTCGAATTCGCGACCCTCAGATTACGAGTCGAGTGCTTTAACCACGTAGCCATGCCGGGCCGGTTAATATTGATTGATATCATTGGATAATAATGGGTTTCTACTAGTGGTATAACATTTTTATTACTATTATACCTATATTTAATTTTTCATTATCCTAGTGACCTTTTCACCAAACTAAAACCTCTGTTAGTAACATTCTGTGATGCTACGAACATTTTGGACATGATAAATGTTTGAAATTTCTTTGTGTATATATATGCACTGCAAAACGTATGTCTAACGCAGTTTCTGGAAATAATGAGTATAATTCATGAAACGCATTTCTAATAAATTTAATAAAAATAAAATTAGTTTGAATATTCAATTTTATATTAATTGTATCTTTAATTACCGAATAGGCTTAGAATTACTACAGAATTTAATTCTTACTTCATTATAAATTTTTGGATATACAGTCTCGGCCAAAATGTGTATTTTTCTTATAGCAAAGCCACCTCGGGCTCTCTGCTGAGCCTACCTAGAGGAATCGAACCCCTAATTTTATCGTTGTAACTTCAGAGACGTAGCGCTGTACTAGCGAGGGGCAGCTAAAATGTTTACTCATTTTGTAACAAATAAGGTCGTTATTACTATGATGGAATACAAATACACTTGCACAAAAGGTATGTGTGCGGACTTACAACGCTAGAAACTGGGTTTCAATATCCGTGGGAGGAGAACAAATATCTCATTATGTAGCTTTGAGCTAAATTACAAACAAATAAACAAAACAAATATACTTAACGCTGACAAACTGAGAAATGCATGTTATGTTAAACATCTAGATATGTAATTTGTATAATGAGACAAATGAGACGAACGCTTTATTAGTACAACAAACAATTTTATCAGACATGTGCAGAAAGATCTGTAATTCAACATTTCACCAAACACAATAAAACTTTATCAAGACATAAATAATTAGAAAATATAATCGCAAATTCTTATAAATAGAATTTGTAACTAAATATTCAGTACTTTGCATGGTGTAGATAGTATTGATGGTTTCTTTTCCATTTGTCACTAGAAGACGCTGCAGCTCAGCTAAAGCATTTGGTTTAGGATCGTGGTAAGCAATTTTCTGATCCACTTCTGCTCAATAGTTCTCAATGGGATTACAATCTGTAAACCTTGACAACATTTTCGCGTCCGTTTGGTCGAGATAATTTTGTACAATACGTGCACTGTGGACAATGGCATTACCATCCTGGAACACAAAGTTATTGATAAACCTTACCCTATCATATTGCAGAGATATTATCTTCATATGATTAATGCCTGTAGGAGACGTTATTGACGTATCCTTGGAGAATATGAACAGAAGTTTTTTCTCAATGATGACTAGCTGCCCAAACATGTACTGGATCACCTATTGTGTATTTTCTATGGAAAAACAACTTTCCCCCATCTGTTCTCCAGTCAACACAAATCTTACTCGTTAGTCGTTCTTGCAAAAAAAAAAAAAATTATTGGGTCAGTCTTCTATTCACTTTTCTTCTAGATATCCTACAATGAATGTGTTCAACTCATTCTTTGCTTCGAGACTTCTTTCGACCTCGACATGTTAACTTTATCAAAACATGATCATCTCGGGACAGTCGTTTTTCGGCGTCTACCAGTAGACTCTCCTGGGATAACATTTCCTCTAGTTTGACCTGTTTCAAAAATGATCAGAAAACTATATGAGTTTTAATTTTAAAGATAGTAAATAGATTGAGAAAATAGTTCTATATCAAACGTTTGATTGCTAAAGCTGCGCAAAAAATATTCATATTAGATTAAAAACAACAGTCTGGCTTGGACAGTATAGTAGTCGGAAGTCATAGATAAACGTAATGTTTGTCTAGATTGTAGGTGTGATGAAACATAACAAGAACATTAGAAAAGTTAAGTCCAAATGTAGACCTTGACGCAGCTACACACTGAAAGGGTTAGCTGATATATATATATATATATATATATTTTCTAAGTAGTGTAGGAATACACTAAAAGAATATATACGAACAAAATGAATTATACATTTTTATTATATATTAAATTTTAGTAGTGCGAAAATAACAATATTTGATTTTTGCTGCTTAAGGTTTTATAAAATATCAGAAATAATATGTAGAAACATGGAACACCACATTTCGCTTCTTCAAAAAAACCTGTTTAGTTTGTTTGTTTTATAAATTTCGCTCATACCTACACCAGGGCTATCTGCGCTAGCCGTTCGTCATTTAGTAGTGTAAGACTAAAGGGAAGGTAGTTAGTTATTACCGCCCACCGCCAACTTTATGGTTACTCTTTAACCAACGAATAGTGGGATTGATCGACACATTACAACACTCCTATGGCTGAAAGAGCGATCATGTTTGGTGTGACGAGGAGCCGTATCTGCGACTCTCAGATTACCAGTCGAGCGCCATAACCAACTGGTCCTGCCGAGCCGAAACCCGTTTAGAATGTGAAAGTTCTTAAATCTCAACTGTTTGTTTGTTTTTGAATTTCGCGCAAAGCTACACGAGGGCTATCTGCGCTAGCCATCCCTAATTTAGCAGTGTGATATTAGAGGGAAGGCAGCTAGTCATCACGACCCACCGCCAACTCTTGGGCTACTCTTTTACCAACGAATAGTGGGACTGACCGTCACATTATTACGCCTCACAGCTGAAAGGTCGGGCATGTTTTATATGACGGGGAATCGAGCCTGCGACCCTCAGATTACGAATCGAACACATTAACCACTTGGCCATGCCGGACCTGGAAATTTCAACTGAAACATACTAACACTCACAAAAGATATTCTAATATATAAATGATGTCTTCTAATAAATACAACTAACAATCTTGAGTCTTTTCATTACAACATTAAGCAACCAAACGCCATCAGGTCATTTCCAAAGATTTTTTGTTTCTTTACTTTCAGATATATTACATTGAATTTGAATTTTGCACACCTGCTATATATTTTTAAAATGTTAAATCTTTAAGAGATGGATATGGAAATATTTAAAATATCCACATTCGATTCTTTTTCTTTTTTGTACATTCATGGCCAAGTTGTAGACGTTAAAATTATAGACAAAACAAACGGTACTGAAATAGAGAGTATATTGTTAAATAATCTAAAGCCAGTAATAGAAGTTTATATCATTCTTGCTTAAGATAAATTTAGATAAGTGATGTTTTAGGAAACAACTTTTTTGAAAGCACACAAAATAACAGAAATGGAAACTGTTTCTGATTTATTAGGCTTTTAGATATCTGATTAGCAAAGCTATTTTATCCGTAATGTTTACACTTGATTTTCTCTGCTGACAGCCTTAAAATAATATGTTCTTACCGAGATTCGCAGTGTAACGCATGAGGAAGACGTTGGATCTAATATTGCTTTGTATATTGACTATATTTCTTAATGCCAATAATATATTATAAATTTTATTCAACTTAAACTACGTTATAATAAAAACGGGAAAATATGCAAAAAAAAAAGTTAGCGTGAATACTCTATTCTTCAAATATCAAAAACCGACGATAAATTAAGTTCATAAAAATATGTCTAGGCCTAAGTATGCGTGTACAAAAAATGAACAATACATCAATAATAATCTAGTGTGATTAGATCTTTGAATCTAGATATTTCATGAAAAGATAAGTATGCATGCAAAGTATATGAAGTGCTAAGTTAGTTTCTGTAATTTATATTGTTTTATTGTTTGTAGGATATTTATTATAACAAATAACTCTAGTAAGGTTATTAACTAATACTCAGAAAAACACGATGTATTAAAGAGAGCGTGCGGTTTTTTTTCATATCATTAACTATAAATAACTACAATGATATCAATATGGTTTACAGGAAGCGCAAGTCTATATAGTCGTTTTCTTTTCACTATAAAGAGCTATTAGTGAGGTCTATTACAAGTGTATAGATTATTAATGCTATGTTCACTGAAGTATGTATTATATATTTTAAGACAGGTATGTTGTTGAAAGATAAATACCGTATGTGCATTTAATTTTATTTTTTTGTTTACGATACTCGCGCAAAGCTACCCAAGGGCTATTTTAAAATTGATAGATTAGAGGTATGTGTGTGTGTCTTATAGCAAAGCCACGTCAGGTTATCTGCCGTGTTCACCGAAGGGAATCGAACCCCCTGATTTTAGCATTGTAAATCTGTAGACTTAACTCATCTGAGATAAGATAACTAGAGGTAAGGCAGCTAATCAAACAATATTCACCGAAAATTCTTGAAATACTGCAATCGAATAATGTGATTTTACTGTCTATCTTAAAATGCCTCTACGACCTAAAGTAATACATTCAATTTTACCGCAAGAGGACACCAATCTAGGACCCTCGGACCCATAGTTCATAAAGCGAACCGCAGGCCCAGATGAGGACTTGAAAACTGTCTTACAACAAGTAGCTTTCAACAAACTTCAGAGTTATGGGAGTGTTTTAATCTTGGAGATAAGAAGGAAAGCTCCAACACCTCAAGGTAAAACTAACGCCTAGCATAACGTCCGTTAAATCGAAGTACAAATAAAACTTAAGAATTATTGACATTTAATTTATAGAGAAATTCAGCCTAAGGAAACAACGGTTTCTGTTTGGAAGATTCGTTTATTACACTTCTAATTCCTCATAATTCTGCAGCTCACGCCTCTGTTTCTTTAGCGAAGCTTTAACTGAACCGACGGTATGAAGGCGATAATTACTTTAACTTGTTGACAAGATATGAACACCCGGCTGGGGTAAATCACAAAGCTGTATGTCAACAGCGTTTTCTACGATCTTCAGACTCATTCTCAAAATCTTTACCATCTCTTAATTCTGTTTGCCATCTGCTCCATAGAGCACAACATGCCCTCCATACTAACAAAGTTGTTCCACTAACAAAGACAAAGTTGATGGCTTGTGGAAATTCTCACTTTTGTAGACCTTTCATATTTCCCGTAATGAAGGGTTGCGTGACGAAGGAAAGAACTAGCACAAGTGTTCACGCTACTGATTAAGCCTATCGGCTAGAAGCACTGCTTTATCAAACACGTATTTATTGATTGAATGACACTGGGAACAATCTGATAAATTATAATAAAAACACGACTGGACAGTCAAAAATTATCACATCCTTCTTCTGACTATTATAAACTTTACAGTCGATTATTGCGTAGTGAAATTTTATGACAGTTTCATATTATAACATGCCATTCAACCATCGAATAATCTTTCAAGATGTAGTTTTCTTGAATATAGGATTTCATAAGTAACAATAGGTAAATATTTCATTCAGAGCACTTAGTGAAAAAAGGGACTTTTACGAAAAGCCAGTCAGTGCATTTATCTCGATAAAAACTTTTCAATATATTTGTTGTATATACATTTTGATGCTAGTAAGTTTTTTTTACTTAAGTAGAAAGCTACACAATGTATCGGGTATCGAAATCCAATTTCTAGCGTTGTAAGTTTGCAGGCATATCGCTGTGCCACTGGGGTGGCTATGCTAGTGAGTTAACGGTGGAAAGTCACGCCGAAAATCATATCTTCGAACCAGAACTTTTAACTTGAAAGGCATCTTATGCGCACATTAGATAAACAGCAAAAGATTCAAAGATAACTTTAAACTATTGACTGAAGGGAAAGAAGTCTGTCAGGAACGAAAACACCTGCTTGCTTTTCGAACTGAAAAATGGGATTGGCTGTTACTTTTATAATGCACCAATAACTAAAAGCTTAACCACTAGGCAACGCCCTACCTAACATTAAATTGTAGCTGTAAATACCTATGAATATAAAATAAACAAATTGTAAGTGACAGTGGGAGGATTGAAAATCAGCCCTATAACGTAAGTAGTAAGGGGGTCACTCTCTCTGGGTCAGTCCAGCATGACCAGGCGGTTCAGGCAATCGACTCGTAATCTGAGGGTCGCGGGTTCGAATTCCCGTCACACCAAACATGCTCGCTCTTTCAGCCGTGGGGGCGTTATAATGTTATGGTCAATCACACTATTCGTTGGTAAAAGAGTAGCTCAAGAGTTGGCGGTGAGTGGTAATGACTAGCTGCTTTCTCGCTGGTTTATACTGCTAAATTAGGGACGGCTAGCGCAGATAGCCCTCTAGTAGCTATGCACGACATTCAAAACAAATCAAATCAAACTCTCCGGCTCCGAATGTCGTGTGGCGTCCTCTGGTGGCAATGCGGCGCGGTGGCCCTAACTACTCACGTGTGACATTTTTAGGTTAGAAAACAACTTCGAAAGATTAAAGAGATCTTTGTTTGTTTAGAATTAAGCACAAAGCCACACAATGGGTTATCGGTGCTCTGCCCATAACGAGTATCGAAACCAGAATTCTAGTGTTATAAGCCCACAGACGTATCGCTGTGCCACTGTGGGGGATTATAGAGATGAAATGCAATTATAAGCTAACACACTTCGGTCAAAATGATATAGTCCTGGAATTAGAACCTCCAGCAAAAACTGGTAAAAATATCATTCAAGATAACATTCTAGTTAAGACGTACAGTATTTTACTTATACTAATGTTCACACCCCACTAGTACAGCGGTAAGTTTACGGATTTATAACGCTAAAATCAGGGATTCGATTCCCCTCGGGGGGGCTCAGCAGATATCCTGCTGTGGCTTTGCTATAAGAAAACACACACACTTATACTAATCATGCACAGATTTTGTTTGGGGGGGAGTACAAAGTAAAACTTTAGTTAGGGAGGGGTACAAAGTAAAACTCCTTAGTTCCATAAAGATCTGGCAGGTTATGAATACAGTAAATATTTGTTGTTGTTTTGTGCTGGACAAAATCTCACAGGTAGCTCACTGTGTCATAAATGTTAAAAAGAACAAGAAACGAGAATTAGAATATTAAATAACGAGGCTATTAAATAAGATACATTTGAGAGGGTAAGCCACGTTTTCTATCAAACTTCGTGTTATTATACACGAGTTTTTGATATCTTGATTCTCCATTTTGCGAAATAAAATCCACTAAAAACTAATGTGAACGTGAAATGATTCTCTTCCATTTAATCATCTCTTTTTTTTTAATACCACAAAACGAGAAAAATCGTTTGATAAAATGCAATGTTTACTAAGGTTCTATCAGCAACAAATCTGTTGAAAGCATGACTATTTTTTAAATAATTGTAATGCTAATTTTATATCATTTTCTGTGATTTGTTTCTTTTGTTTTTTAATTTCGCGCAAAGCTACACGAGGGCTATCTGCGTTAGCCGTCTCAAATTTAGCAGTGTAAGACTAGAGGAAGGCAGCTAGTCATCACCACCAACCGCCAACTCTTGGGCTATTCTTTTACCAACGAATAGTGGGATTGACCGTGACTTTTTAACGTTCCCACGGCTAAAAGGACGAGCATGTTTGGTGCGACGGATATTTGAGCTCGAGACCCTCGGATTACGAGTCGAGTGACTTAATTACCAGGCTCTACCGGGCCATCCGTTTCTACTTAGTGGTTTATTATAAGATCAATAACCATAATTAGATAAAAACAATAAATCATGAGGTAAATCGCATAAACATCCAAATATACAAACATGCTGTAGTATTTTGGATTAGACATAGAACAATGATTGAACAGTGATTTTTCAAAGACAATCTAAGAAAGTTTGTTACTTGCAGAACAAAGTTCATTAACCAAAACCCCATACTTGCATTTATATCAATAAAGTGTGTATCAGCAAGAACAGTGCGACAAAGGTGGCTGTAAGACGCTTTATTTCCTGAAAGATGAGAATCGAAATATTTTGAATCGATTTTGTATGGAGATAACAGCCAGGATTAGTTCTCAAATATCATTTTACTATTATAGAAGGCAGATGTTTGCTAAGCTGAGATATAAGCTTGAGAAGAAATATTTTCTTTATCACTGACATCCTAAATGATTTGTAGGACTGAAGATTTGGGAGACAGTTGTCAAAAGCAGTCATTTTAACAATGTGTTGGTTTAATACATATTGTATAAAGTCTACTACGCTCTAAACTTGTCAAGCAAAACTGCAATATATAGGAAACGTTACTACTTCGAAAATGGTTTCTTAGTTTAAAACAAGGATTATTTTACATTTTTGACGTCATGTTGACAAAAATCTGATAGCCTTCACATTTTATATCAAATGCACAATGTGGGATTGCGCTTAATATTAGGTTTAGAAATCGAATACACACCGAACTCTATGGCTTTCATTTTTTGTACAGTTTACACAAATCACTTTATGTCATTTTTTAAAATGCGATTTTATTCAACTCATCGCGTGCCCAGCAGATTTTATTTATTTCTTAAAGAATGAAGTTGGTGTTAAAAAAACCAACAAACGTTTTGACAGCTAGACCAATCCAGTTCTGTCTAGATCTTTATATAAATACGTTATTCTGTAATTTTCTGAATCAACACATATTTATATATGTTTCTTCCCCCCTCTTCCACAGTGGCTCAACCGGAATATGAAGTTAAATACTGGTTTTCGATTCCTATGGTGCAAACAGCCCATTTTGTACGTTTGTAATTACCAACTAGCAAAGAAACTAGTTGACCAACGAATTTTTCTCTCATATGTACATAAGTAACAAACATCAAAGAAAAAGATATACATCACACAGTTCCATAACTCTGAAAGCCTGTGCTATACAATTTGTAAGTAGTAACATCTCTAGTATAATTAAATGTATCAACAGGTTAAAACAGATGCTAAAGCTGTCATTCATATTTGTACTGGTTAATTTACTAATCACATATGCTCGTGATACACATTTAAGTGTAGAATATATTTCCATTAATTCTATTGTTATATCCAATCAAGAGTAAAAAGGCACAGTCACAAGTGATAAAAAATGTCTCACTTGAATTTAGGTTGCTAATCTAGAAACCGTGTCTGAGGTCATCACGTGGTGGGTGGTATTGCTTACGTGCCTTTTTTTTTACTTTTTCACAACTAAATATGGGAGTTTATCTGGAGAAGGGATGAGCCCTACCAGGTAAAAATTTGCCTGAGAATTACCGATAATGAATGAACTTTTAATGTGTTACAATGGTCATAAGCAATCTCGGAACAAAAGAAAAAAAAAAGACATGTGTAGAACTTTAAATTAAAATAGTAGTTAGAAAATATTGACTTAGAGCATTTGGTCTGCATCTACAGTAAAAGTATTTTTATTTGTGAAGTGCCAAAAGTGGAACATTCTCAAAATGAGCATTTGCTTTTGTTATTAACTGATTAGGCCTACCTTCAAGGCTGACTCTTATTACTTTTCTCCGAAGTTAAAGGACGCATCAGTAAGTTGTTTTAATGTCAGGATACAAAAAGTAAGATTGGTCCGGCATGGTCAGGTGGTTAGATTTGAATCTCCGTCGTCGAACATGCTCGTCCTTTCATCCGTAGGGGCGTTATAAGTCACGGACAATCCTACTATTCATTTGTAAAATAATAGCCCAGGAGTTGGTGGTGATGACTAGCTGTCTTCCCTCTAGTCTTACACTGCTAAATTATGAATGGTTAACGCAGATAACCCTCGTGTAGCTTTGAACGAAATTCAAAGCACAAACAAAAAGTAAGTAAAACATTTTTGTGTAATTGACTTAAGAACACAATGCAATTAAATTCGACGTTGAAACGACAAAATTCCTTGAGTAGAACTGTGGAAAATCACTGGTACACTCGAAGGTATTTGAATATTTTCTTCGTGCAAATATTTGAGTAATTTATGGAAAATAGAACCAAATCGTTAACCTCATCTTTCTAACTTATAGATTGTTTTTAATGTTTTCAAAGTTGCTGAGAAGTTTAGGAAACATCGCTTAGAGTTTCAAGAAAGATAGGATAATGCACAGTGCAGCATAAGGCTAGTCATGAAAGTCCTAATATATCCTAAAAAAAATAATTTAGTCCTCATAAACTAGAGTGTTTCTAATGTTTATTGATTTATGGGTAATAATGCACAGGGTTCTTCGTATCTATTAGTTTCCACCACATATCTCCTAATTTCACTCCATTAAGAACAATTATTCCATATACTGGAAATTTATCAAATTGGTTTTAATTTTCATATTATTTTAAACAAAATTTATGCGTGTTGTGTATCTACGTTCCGTCTTTTATTAAACAATATTTTTGTTATTTCATACTGTTCATGGCTTCTGTTCAGGACCGCATTAAGAACTAACTCAGTTTCTTAGGATGCTGTAAATCAACCACATGTTAAACTTATATAAAACCCGAATTTCTGTTTGTTGGGCAACTTTAAGTTTTTTAAATTTTTTTATACTGTTAAATAATCTATGAATATTCGTTCGTTCTGGGAAAACACGAGATATTAGGTTTCGAAGTTTACTTCGTAATGCTATGACTTCCTCATTGCAAAAAACAACAACAAATAAATAAATATCGTGTTTCTACTTACAACTTCACATGACAGGGTTTACATTGAGAAACATTATACGAGAAAAAATATAAACAGTATATTTTGAAAAATTCATAAATAATAATTTGTGGAGTACATTAAATAATATTGTTTATGATTGAAAATATATATATGCACTTATTGTTCCAGCATTGTTAATACTAACTTGTATCGCATGAGGTACAATAATGATGAATCCAAACAAGTCAACAAAATATTAATGCTCCCGAAACAAACCACCAAGGCTAACATCGAAAACAGACATTTTGGAAGTTTTTACTTATCTTTCATAGGTTACTACAATAGTGAAAATATACATACTGTTGTGTCCATCGAGGGAATTGAACCTTAAAGTTTAGCACTACAAGTCAGTAAATTTACTATAGTTGCACCGAAGTCTAGAGAATATAAGCATTTTAGTTCCAATACTTTGGGTCACACATAATCAACGTTCAGAGGATTTTTGTGAACACAGTTAATTTGTCAGTTCAATATAATAAATTAACACTGTAACACATAAACGAGGAGAGATGAGAAGTAATAAACCAAGCAAAGAAACTGTAATGTGTAAACGAATTGAAATTAGTAGTTAAAACAGTTGTTACAGGGTGGAGCTGGTGGTGTCATTAATTTTGTTTGTTTGTTTTTGAATCTCGCGCAAAGCTACTAGAGGGCTATCTGCGCTAACCTCCCTAATTTAGCAGTGTAAGACTAGAGGGAAGGCAGCTAGTCATCACCACCCACCGCCAACTCTTGGGCTACTCTTGTACCAAAGAATAGTGGGAGTGACCGTCACTTTATAATGCCCCGACGGCTGAAAGGGCAAGCACGTTTCGTGCGACGGGGATGCGAACCCACGACCTTCAGTTTACGAGTCGTACGCCTTAACCCACCTGGCCATGCCGGGATTAGGTGTCATTAAGTGTGGGTCTGTATTTTTTCGTTTGCAGTGTCTTTTTAATTAATACAGTGGAACCCCTCAGATTCGGTCACCCCTTGAAAGCGATCATTCAATCACAGTCCCTTTTTTTGTTTGCATAATTCCAAATTATGTACAGTGGAACCCCTCTAATCAGGCCAGCTTGTCTCAGTCCCAAAGGTGGCTACTTTAGAGGAGTTCCACTGTAATTCTATATCAGATTTGTTAGAATTCTGAAACAAAATTCTTTGAAGTAAAGTATTGATTTGTATTCCTTTTCTGGTTTATGAACAATAAAACATACAGAATGGTTTGGTTTGTTTTGAATTTCGCGTGAAGCTACACGAAAGCTATCTGCGCTAGCCGTCCCTAATTTAGCAGTGTAAGACTAGAGGGAAGTTACAACGAAGTGGGATTGACCGTAACATTATACCGCCCCCACGGCTGAAAGGGCGAGCATGTTTGGTGCGTCCGGGGTTCGAACTCGTGACCCTCGGATTACGAGTTAAACACCTTAACTCGCTTGGCCATGCCGGGCCTCATATAGTTGAAGAAGAATAAAACCAGTGTGAACATCATTTAGTGAACTCTTAAATTACATCAAATGTAATTTAAGGCAAATGTAAGGCAACTAGTCATCACCACCCACCGCCAATTCTTGGGCTACCCTTTTACCAACGAATAGTGAGATTGACCGTTATTTTATACCGCCCCAACAGCTGAATGGGCGAGAAAATTTGGTGTGAAGGGGATTCGAACCTGTGACCCTCGGATTATGAGACGAGTGTCTTAACCACCTGGCCATGCCGGGCTCTCTTGTTTGCTGGATTGTGGTTTCAAATGTTTTATTTTAATGCATATGTGGAAGAGAAAGAAGTGTTAGAGAGCTCCTTTCAAAATGTGTATTTCCCTATACTTTTATTTACCTGTCTTCTAAAACCCTAACTGGAAAAGAGTACTTCAGTTCTTAAAGTACATTTCTAATAATATGACACCCAACACCAGTTGATGCTAACTAATCTCTTCTAAATTAAGGATGGATAACGCGGATAGTTCTCAGGTGAACTTTGCGCGAAATTCCAAGAAAACAAACAGCAACAGTACGAGTATTTACTTTTAATTATTGAAAACTAACTAGTCTAACTATACAGTCATGTTTCTTCACTACATAATAAACAGTAACGTTTGTTGTTGTTATTATACTAATTTCTCTTGACTCATTTGTTTCAGTGTTATAATATTTCAAGCATAGTTTCGTCTTTTCTTATCGAAACAAGTTAGTATTTACTGATACTGTTGTATATATAAACCACATAAAGTGGCATAACACTTATGTACAAAAGGTAACTAGGTTCATTGAAATAAAATGTTTTTTTAGAAAGTCAGTACGCTACTATCAAATGCCATCATAGTAGTTAATGAATCTGTTTTGTAGTACTATTTAAAGCGTATAGATGACGCTATATTGATATCCCAGTCTATATACAACCAGTGTTCTATTCAAGTAATAATCGAAATATAAGTTTATTTACTTGTCGTCAACGTTAAATTTATGAGTTTTTAAGGCTAAAATTTGTGGTTCGATTTAACGCGGCGGCGATGGTGCAGATACTTTATTGTATACCTTTTCGTTAATAAAATGACAATAGTTAAAGACATAACCACTATCTGATATTGTCCATCATGTTAAAGGTACTTTATATATACATCAAGGAAAATACTATTCTATTCGTTAACTGGGAATGTAGCTCTAATGTTTTATTTTCTGTTGATGTATCTTATTAAGGTTTCATGTGTATTTTACTACAAATTTAGATTATTTAAGGAGAATGGTTCTATTTAAGCAATTAAGTTGTGTCACAAAGTGTTTGTCGCTATACTGATGTTTTTCTATTAACTCATTGTTTGCCTCACAAATTGTACTCCAGTTAGAAATCACAATTACAAAATTTCGAACATTCTCAACGTAGTTAACTAACCTACTGTTAGCATATTTGTTGTTACTCAGATAAGTGAGTGTTTGTTTTTTGTTTTAGGGCGTAGCTACGTTGCTGTGTTCATCCCTGATTTTAGCGTTGTAGTTCCTTAGACTAGTGAGCATTGGTAGATGTAAGTTTGTAGGTATAGCAAGTTAAAATTTTATACTTATATATATATATTATATGAGATGCATTTCATTAAAAGATAAAATCTGGAAATAATACCTGCTAAAACCTAATACCTGTACACAAAAGCAATTACTTATACAGATTAGGGACTGGTCTTCCCGAATATAAATTTTTATTATAGGTAGATTTATATAAATCCATTTCTCAAGTTTCTCTTCATCTTTTGGTGTTTTTACTTGTTTACTATTCACCATAAGGCCCGGCATGCCCAGGTGGTTAAGGCACTCGAGTCGTAATCTGAGGATCGCGGGTTCAAATCCCCGTTACACTAAATATGCTCGCCCTTTCAGCTGTGGGGGCGTTATAATGTAACAGTCAATTCCACTATTCGTTGGTAAAAGAGTAGTCCAAGAGTATTGCACTGCTAAATTAGGGACGGCTAGCACAAATAGCTCTCATGTAGCTTTGCGTGAAATTCACAAATTTGTTTGTTTTTGAAATTCGCACAAAGCTACTCGAGGGCTATCTGTGCTAGTCGTCCCTAATTTAGCTGTGGGGCGTTATAATGTAACAGTCAATTCCACTATTCGTTGGTAAAGAGTAGTCTAGAATTAGGGAAGGCAGCTAGTCATCACCACTTACCGCCAACTCTTGGTTTACTTTTTTCGCACCAACTGAATAGTGAGATTGACCGTCACATAGTCATAACACCCCACAACTGAAAGGCTACTCTTTACCAACGAATGTTTGGTCACATTATAACACCCCACAACTGAAAGGGAGACCCGCAACCCTCAGATGCGAACGACCCTCAGATTACGCCTTAACTCGCTTGGCCATGCCGGGCCCAAATTCACAAATAAACAAAACTAATCAGTATATGATTATAGTCGTGTTAGAGAAACCTCCTTACAAAAAAGGACTAAATGTATTATTTAAAGAATTCAAAATTTTTCAAATGAAAAACTTTTTTAATTAAATAAGTTTAGAAAAATAAATTATTATATTTCACTTTTACTACCTTAAGACAACAATATAAGTTCATTTGAATCTTTTGTACTAAGATTATTGTTTTACTTTTATATAATAAAGTTATAATGACCTACAGTATATTTATTAAGGGGACACGTTCCATTTCAATATTTTAGATACAAATTCATTTCAATTCAAAGTCAGTAAATGTTTTAACAAATACAAAAAGAACGCGTTTCTCACAGCATCGCTGAAATATAACTACATTTCGGGGGTGACGTTAAGGCCACAACCCCTTGTATATTAAGTTCAACTAAACAAATGTATCTTCGGGTTTGCTTCAGCTGACTGGATAGATCTTTGGTAATCGTTTTCGGTCATATTTAATTTGCTTCTGGCTCCACTGAAGTCAATAATTATAAATAAAGCGTTTTTACACATTGAGAACTGACACTGAAAGTAAGATGAGATCTAAGCTTGGAATTAAGATTATAAGTGACTATTTATGTTGGAAACTACACCCAACTCGTTTACGAGCTGAAATGGAGATAACATTAACCATTTTCATATATAAATGACGCATATGACAAAATAGACAAACCCGTATTCCAAGTACTACACTTCTCCAATGTTTACCTTTGGGTCGCTTTGGAACTCTATTTTTCACTCCATTTAGGTCTTCACATGGTTCTTATAAGCAGTAGATGGGTTCTGCGTTTTAAAATATAACTATTATGTTTCAGTTTCAGTTTGTTCTATTTGCTAATGGTCATTTTCAACACTAAAAATAATTAGTGAATTCTGTCTTTGTAATTTTTATAGCAATAATTATTTCTTCCTACACAAAATCTCTTTATTATGAAAGCATAACATTAATTATTCATTTTCTCCTAACACAAAACCTCTTTCTTTTGAAAGCATAACGTTAATTATTCATTTCCTCCTAACACAAAACCTTTTTCTTTTGAAAGCATAACACTAATTATTCATTTTCTCCTAACACAAAATCTCTTTATTATGAAAGCATAACATTAATTATTCATTTTCTCCTAACACAAAATCTCTTTATTTTGAAAGCATAACATTAATTATTCATTTCCTCCTAACACAAAATCTCTTTATTTTGAAAGCATAACATTAATTATTCATTTCCTCCTAACACAAAATCTCTTTATTTTGAAAGCATAACATTAATTATTCATTTCCTCCTAACACAAAGTCTCTTTATTTTGAAAGCATAACATGAATTGTTTATTTGCTTCCTACATTATGTCTATTTCAGTATTTTCGCAAAAGCTTTACGAAAGGCTGTAACTGTGCATAACCACCCTTACTTTTGAGCTCATAGACGAGAGAAAGCTAAGCTGGTCAAGATACCCATCGTCATCTCTTGGGATACTGAGAAAAAAGTGGGATTTTACTGTTACTCTTATAACGAGCCCATGTTCGAAAGTGTGGAAAGCTTTCTTGCAGTAACAGGTCGCTGAACATGAACCCTCAGCTGCTTAGTTCGAACACGTTAACCGTTTAGGCCACTTGTGGTTCTCCTACGACATGAAACAGCAATACATGACTAAACGCGCTTGTTCATAAACGCATTGGATGTGAACGCTGTAAATTATGCCGTTCCTGTTTACATCTTTTAAGTGCAAGTAACTTTAGAATAGTTAGCTTAATTGCTATCTTTAATTCAATTATTTATATTTTCTCGGTATCTACAATCAATCTAGACAGCGTCACGACAAATTTCATCAATATTCGATGCTTTGTCTAACCCTAACCTCTAAAGCTTGAAGAGAGACTAAATTATTCTCAAGTATATGGATTATTTGCTCATAATTCGCAGATACGAGACGTATGGAGACGGACGACGTGTTTAAAAACTTATATTTGGATCTTGGGAATTTACGTCCATTGGAAAATGAAAAGTCGTCACAAGTACACTTACGACTTCAGTAATACACACATCATAACTTTTACTAAGGAAGAACATTTCTTTAGAGGAACGTAAAGGCATAGATCCAAAAACAAACACACAAGATTTGGGAAAAAATCTCCATTGCAGAATTTAGAACAACAATGGGTCCCAAATTGTATCCAAATTAATCCGGAACAACAGCTTCGTAAGGATTTCTAATCGAACTTTTCAGCTTTTTTATATCTAAACGTAATACATTTACAATTGGAAGTTTGGGAATGATGTGTGGTCTCAGATTCATCCAATTGTACTTTGTAGAAACTTGCAACACCAGAAACGGTTTTGTTGGATGTAACAGATTTACTAATATGTATTTATTCTAATATCAACTTTGTGTAAGTTAAATTTATAGTTAAAAATGCATGTAACCTATATTGTTAAATATGTATTGTTAAAGTCCCGCCTATTCTCTAAATTTGTAGAAGATTACCGAGTGTAAGATCAACAATACATGTTTTACAAAGGCATTAGCGTATTGTTGGGCAATTGAAGTTTCTATAACCTCGCCTTTACGTTTATAAACCGACGCGCCTGGAGACAGTGATGTATTGTTGGTTTTCTACGGTTAGTGTACTATAAATCTCGGAAGTTCTATGATAAATCAGGAAACCTTTTATATCTGACCAAGAATGTTTATAGATTTTGAACGTTACAAAACATACAACTTCAGCGAATTCACGTTGGATATAATAATTTTACGAAAACATTATAAAATTTCGGCTATAAAAACCGAGACTAGCAAAAAATAGAGAGCAAGCAGGGGTCCCGTTAAGTGAGAAGTACTGATATCTACACGAAATTAATACACTCATCGCGAACAGTTGTTAAAATATTCAGTTCTATATCAGATAGAAAACTCAATATTGCTCGTAAATTTGTAAACTTTTGTATAAAAATCATCATTTTTAATAACCGTTATTATAAATTGTGCTATTCTTTGTATGTTAAAACATATTTATGTTAAGAAAGAAAATTGGGTCTATTAATATCGTTGGCAAATATCATAAATATGATAAATATTGACATTTAATTAACTTCTTTATCGAATTTATGGTTTAACTCGGTTTTAGGCTATTTCAAATTATAATACGTAACAAAATAAATTGGAGGTTCGTCCGAGATAAATTATAATACGTAACATGAGCAACAGTGCCTATTTATGGCTATTAAAGTTAGTTAGATCGACAATATATTTCTTTCTTTATTGTTGAGTATAAAGCTAAACATTGGGCTATTTATGATCATCTCCCAGCAGGTATCAAAACTCGATTTTTAGCGTTTTAGGCCCTTCAGATGTAGCGCTAACCTAACCTAGGGGGCTCAATGATGGAAGAAGTAGTTCTAAGGGCTCCACTAGATCTAGAGAACTGTTCTTATAAAGTGTGGTGTGATTAGCCCTAAAACATATAAGGGATTTCATGAAAAATCAGTTTCATTACTTTAAGCATTGGTTTCTGTTCTTCTCTCACGTAGACACAGATATTAGTATACAATGAACAATTTCTCGTCACAAATTTTAGATCATAACATAGCTGAAGCGGATCGATTTTGTTCAACCGGTGACGTAACGCTAAAGGAAATTGATTTTTGTTAGTATAAAATCTAGTAAGTCCTTAGGCAAAAAAATACACTTTAGACATGGCGTGTTTCACATGCGCACAAAAAATATATTGCTTAGTTCTGGTCATCTCTTGTCGCAAACAAAGTATTCTTCGTTACCTTGTAATCGTTTACGCTAGCAAAAGTTATGTCGAATCAACAAAATAATACAAGCGCGAGTTATTGAAGGAATTATTCAGAATCTTCAACGAACATTACATAAAACTTCTGTTACTTGACTACACAAAAACTACAAAATTTCCTACTTTATTGTGAATAAGTTTGATGACAGTGTTTGTAATTGAGAATTGGTAATAGTTTTATGGTTAAGAAAAATACGAGGTTACATTGAGTTCATTAGCTTCTTATATACGATCTAAAGTTATGTAATACGGAAACTAGTTCCTGAACCATTTCATTATTTTAACAAATATTTTGATTAACTGTTTATTGTTATCGTTTCTAGTTTACCATTGTAATATTCCGACGCGCACATTAAAAATATATTAATTGTTTAACTTCGTATCCACTATCAAATAATACCTTAAAATATTTTAATATTATACTTTATTATTATTATACTTTAGTTTTTTATTATTTTTTTATTTCGCGCAAAACTACACAAAGGTTATCTGCGCTAGCCGTCCCTAATTTGGCAGTGTAAGACTAGAGGGAATGCAGCGAGTCATCACCACTAACGGCCACTCTTTTACCAACGAATAGTGGTATTGAGCCTCACTTTATAACGTCCCTACGGCTGAAAGGGCGAGCATGTTTGGTATGATGGTGATTTGAAACCGCGAACCCCAGACTGCGAGTTGAGCGCCCTAAACAGCTGGCCATGCCAGGCTTAATATACATTAGTGCAAGTTCTTGGATGATTTTAAAGAAAATATGGTAGATATTAAGATAATGTGTATCTAAAGAGCCTTTTCTCGAAGCTCTAATTAGGAATCATTAATAAATGCAAGTTAAAATCACCCTTCTCAAAATACAAAATATTTTATGACTAAAAGTCGATTCTGTGTGTGTTTTCTTATAGCAAAGCCACATGAGGATATCTGCTGAGCCCACCGCGTGGAATCGAACCTCTGATGTTAGCGTTGTAAATCCGTAGACTTACCACTGTACTAGCGGGAGTACGTCAATTATCCCATATAGTATGCTTATTTAGGAACTATCTCATAAATGAAAGCTTTATTTCTTTTTCCTGTTGACAAACACTTATGTGTTGAACGTCATTTTTCTGACTTTTGTGCCTGTTTGAGCACTTTTGATTTTAGATCCATAATGAGCTGCTTAAGAGAAATATTATAAAAAAGTATGTGCAGAACTATGGGATTGTTATAATTTCTGTTAGGCTTAATAGCTTTCTCTGATCTAACAAATTAAGGGTTCTAGCGCAGTATTTGTTCAGTTAGATCCAAGAGGATGGCGGGGCGGCGTGCATGCGTGCATCATTCACCATAAGATAAACTGGATACTGGTAAAACACATTTTAGAAATACACAATACAAGGTTCTTTATGTTAGTTTAACTACTTTTATTATATCAGCTGACTTGTAATTCAAGGTGTCCTCACGATCTGGGTCATACCCAAGAACTCCTGAAAGTTCAAGGGGGTCAGAGTTCACGAATCACGCGCCAAGGCAGGAACAAAATTAAAAATTGAAATGGGTGTCAAAGTTTTAAGAAACGAGTGAGTGGATAAAATTTTGCACCACAGAACCTCAGATACTTTCATGGTGGTCAAAGTTCAAAACGTATGAACATTTTTGTTAACGGACAAACAAAGCAAAAAAGCCACTTTTTAAACATAAGTTATACAAGTTAATGAGTTGTCTAAACTTGAACTTACACACCAACAAACAAACCTGATTTACTGCATATTCATGAGTTGAAAATATATAACAATTTGTATCTGTTACTTGAATATATATAAATGGATATATTATTGCATGTGAACATTCGTCCCGTGTACGTAATGGTTAACATTGCAGGTTGGAAAACAATAGATTTAAAATTCGAGATGTGATATATCGCTGAATACAGTTTTTAGAAATTATTGTTCGAGTTATAAATTGTTTTATTTGGTTAAAAGGAGACACATAGGCGGCGGATGCTTCTGACTGGTTGCTTTCACTCTGCTTAACAGCAACGGCCTTAGGGGTTTCTAACCTGGCCAATTAGTCCACTTGGCTGTTCAAAATAAATATACTATACCAGAATAACCAATTTTAAATTAACAGCGTATAAAATTACAGTACCTCTAAAGGCTAGTGGTATTTTTATGGACTTACAACTTACTTCGGACAGAGCTAGATTAGCACTGTGTAGCTTTGAGCTAAAGACATTCAAATGATAAAACGTACACGTGTTATATGACGTTACGTTTATAGTAAGTCACATGTAAGTGGGAATGTCTATTAAGCTATGATACACCATTTTTAAAAATAAAATGAAGTTATGGGATAATTGTTGTTGTTTTGAATTAAGCACAAAGCTATACAACGGGCTATCTGTGCTCTGCCCACCATGGGTGTCAAAACCCAGTTTCTCGCGTTGTAAGTCCGCAGACATACCGCTGAGCCACTGGAGGCTTATGGAATAAGGTATTAAAACAAAATGTAAATACTTCTTTTCTTCAAAACAAGAACCCGGCATGACCAGGTGGGTTAAGGCATTCGACTCGTAATCCGAGGGTCGAGGGTTCGAATTCCCATTTCACCAAACACACTCGCCCTTTCAGCCGTGGGGGCGTTATAATGTGACGGTCAATCCCAGTGTTCGTTGGTAAAAGAGTACCCCAAGAGTTGGCGGTGGCTGATGATGACTAGCTGCCTTCCCTCTAGTCTTACACTGCTAAATTAGGGATGGCTAGCACAGATAGCCATCGAGTAGCTTTGTGCGAAATTCAAAACAAACAAACAAACTTCAAAAGAAATGTATGACACCCAACGTTAAGACTGATCGTTTGATTCGACGTAACACTTTTTTATATGACTTATATAACTTGAAGGATTGTTTGTTTGTTTACGAATTTCTCGCAAAGCTGCACGATAACTATCTGCGCTAGCCGTCCCTAATTTAGCAGCTAGTCATCACCACCCATCGCCAACTGTTTTAACAACGAATAGTGGGATTGATCGTGACATTATAACGGCCCCAAGGCGAGCATATTTGGTGTGACGGGGAATCGAACCCGCGACCCTCAGATTATGAGTCGAGCGCGTTAACCACATGTGATTGAGAAAGGACAATATTTCTTTTTGTTGCTGTTCTACTATAAGTTGTTTTATCATTAATTGAACGTTTTCATATAAAGTGTAATGTTAGAACGAAACCTAGATTTAACACTGAGGAACATTCCTCTTTCACACCATACTTTTCGCTCTGACTCAGGGATAGCTTAGAAAGAGGTGTTACCACTCACACTGAAATTATTCGATTTATTTCTTCAATATTTTGTTATTAAAGTAAACGGTATCGAAAGAAAATATTTTAATTTTTTTTCTACCTTATTGAACTCCATGACTGAGGCATATTTTTATTATTTTCAGAAAGAAGTATTCCACGTATACAGCTTGATTTTTAGCGCAAAGCTGCAACGGGGACTCGAATCCTGTATTTTAGTATTGTGAGCGCTCAAACTAACTGTTTATCGTATGAGAGAAATGCATTTCTAATTTCTCTAAACATTGTACGAAAATATAAACAAATCATTCTTGTTTTATTGTTAGGTTTAGTATTTCAATCATATGAACGACATCATTCTAGCAACTCCTATTGATAAAGATAGATAGAAGACGAGAAAGACACGAGAGACAGCAAAAGTATCAAATAATCAAAACTATAAAGTATCGACTGATGAGCGCTCTCATCAGTCAGTGGTCAGTCTGAGGACTTATAACGCTAAAACCCAGGTTTCTATACCCCTGATTGGCACAGATTAGCCTCTTGTGTAGTTTTGTACTTAACAACAAACAAACAAACAAGCTGACCAATGAATCTGTCGCTTCTGTGTGCGGAATAAAACAAATGCTCTATTGATTCTAATAGCTTTGGAAATTACGGATTAGCCTACGTATTCTGCTGCAAGACTTAGTAATAATGGCAATGAAGATTTACTACTGAACAACCCACTTATTCAGCTTTCATAGTATTACTTGATAAAAGTTATCGGAAACCTGTAGATATGAAGTATAGGTGTGCAGTTATCAGAAACCTGTAGATATCAAATATAGGTGTGCAGTTATCAGAAACCTGTAGATATGAAGTATAGATGTGCGATACGAGTGTCTTCAGGTAAGACGAGCGAATTATAAAAACGGCAAATAAGACTGTATAATTCGAGCCCCAGAAAACCCAGAGTGATCATGTACTGTAAAAAATATATATTTAAATTATAATTGAAAATATATGTTCAAAAATAAACACGGTCTCCCAGTGGGACAGCAGAATATCTGCGAACTTACAACGCTAGAAACCGGTTTTCGATATTCGTGATGGGCAGAGAACAGATGTCTCAATGAGTAGTTTTGTGTTTAATGACGAACAGAGAAAGTTTAACACTTTATAAAAATAAAATGTATTATTTTTTGTAATAAATTTCACAGTTATATTTTAATAAAAGAAAGCTCTTTTTTTTAAATATATAAACACCTCTCAGTTCAGCAAATACTGATATCAAATTTTGTAGTTGGTTGTTAAGCACTGATGAGCCGTAAAAGGTTACTATTTGAGACAAGCTATAAGCACTGATAATAAAGAACAAGAGATAGCACAAATAATTCTTCTTAGGTTTGCTTTGAATATTTGTTAGTTTGTTTTCAGATATTCGCGCAGAGCTGCTCAAGAGCTGTATACGCGAGTCATCCTTAATTTTGAATCGATAAACTAGAGAACAACTGGGTAACAGCTCCTTTCCTCAGTTCTTTAGATATACTTGTCCTTATAATGCACCTATCGCTCCAATTATTTTGTTTGTTTCAGTAACAAGACGCGACATGAGAGAACCATAGATAGATCAACAGTCCAGTACACTAAATACTGGGCCATTCTCAGAACCCTGAGGTATTAATGAAATGTTTATTTGTACATTTTACTGCATTATAATAATGTACATTGATGCTTGAGGGGTGAAAAAAAGAACATTAAGTAAACAAGTCATTTTGGACTTTCTAATAATAAATAATAAATAAGAGGAAACAGAATCTTTGATAACTCTTTCAATTTTTTTTAAGTTCCCTTATCAAAAACTGTAACATGGTAAAAACTGTCATATAAGTTTAAACTGCTAATGATATATGAAATCTTAGTTATTTCTCTGTTCATTAATTGAGTGTAACTGAATATCTATTAGTTTCAAGATAGAACATTTTAATGTTATGCACACGAAATACACATAATAATGTGTGTGAAGTCTGACGTAACGAGAAAAAGTGACGTTAAGTATGAATCTTTATATGAAATATGAAACGAATGAATATAACTGAAAACAGTTTGAGAAAAAGCATTTTCAGATCGAGCAGAGACGAAAAAAAAACAGATACAGAAACTAGCAAGTAAACAGGTACTGAAGGATAGTAGATTTATATCGAGGGTTAACTGTAAGAAAGCACTCAAACATTTATTTAAAACTGAAACTAGTAGAGGAATTAGGTATATACACATATATATGTATTCTAAGGGTTGAGAAAAGACTAGGAACCAAATGTATATGTAGCGTGTAACTGTTTTACCGTTATGCGTTTATTTTAATACCTTCGCTTATTTCTGTATAGTTTTCTTTTTTGCATGTCACGTATATATTTGATTGTGTACTGCGCAAGCCACGTCTATTCTCAAATTTGTAGAATATTCTTGAGAGTGAAAATCAACAATATTTACTTTACGAAAACGTTGACGCTTTTTCGAACATTGTTGAAACTTCGAGAAACTCGAGTGATTCGAATAAAAACGGCAAGCTGAGAGACAAAAAACAAAATTATTGGTCAGCCACAGTCAGTATGCTATAAGAACAGAAAGCTATAATTGTTATTAACGCTTATTAATAGGAAAACTACAGAATTTGACCAGGAATGTTTATAGATTTCGAACATTACAAACCGTTCAACTTCAGTGAACTAACTTCGGACGTTAGTATTTCTACAAGGACTTTAGATATTGTCGCCGGCGAAACTTACCTGTGCTTTAAGTTTAGCCAGTCGTTAAAATACGTGTACATGTATATGAACAAAGAATTAATTTGCTCTCCGTGAACGTCGTTAAAGTATTCAATTTTAGAACAGATAGAAGACTCAGAATAGTTTGCAAGTTTGTAAAACTCTCATATATAAATATCATTTTAAATAACCATTAGTAATAACAGTTATTATAAATTGTATTGTGTTCTGTTTGTATATTAGAAAAGAACATTGTGTGTATCATTCGTGTCGGTAAATAACATAAACTTGATACATATTAACATTTAATTAACTTCGAAATTGCAATTAAAATTTCCAGTTATTTGAAATAGTAATACGCAACATACGTAAAATAATAAATCGGAAATTCGTCCAAAATAAATTATAATACGTAACAAGCGTTAAGAATACGAATTCAAATAGACGTATAGGTCAAAGTAATATTGGAAAAGAAACTAGTGGTTGATATTGAAGTAGGATATGCTTATACGCGTGGCAAATATTAAATGTACATCTGTGATTGAGGTTAACGAACATACATTCATAGTTGAAGACAGATATAACAGCACATAAAACTAAGATAGGTTTCGGGTTAGGAGTGTATATTTCTTGGAGGTGGTATATTTAGCTGGAACAGTAACAGAAAATATTCATTTGTAGTTGTAGCAACAAAAGATTGAAACTGGGATACAAACAAAAAGAAAATTCGTATATATATATATATATATATTTGCGTGTGGGGAGGATATAAAACTTAATATAACTTAATAGCGTTATAGCAGGAAAGAGCTATGCATGCCATGTAATCAAATAGCTAATTGTTTGCAGACAGATGGTCAGTTTGTTGTTCCCTGTTTCAGCTGATGACCGAAGACAGAGAACTCCCTTTGAAGAAACTAAGTTTTTCTTATCCCATACAAGCGGAAAATCTAATTATCTACAAAAATCAGGCAACATGTTCGATGAAACTGAGAAATGTCTTCACTAATGAAGGTCGCGAGATGAAACACTCGGCCAACCAGCACTTGTTTGTTACCCCAGTGATGATGCTGACAAAGGTGTATGATAATGGCTTGAAGTCTATTTGAAATATACAAAGACGTAGGAATAAGTGCCGTTATAAGCACTCTGTACAAGTTGTAAATATAAGTATTTATACTAAACGAATAATGTGTGAGACACGCAACGCACGGTTAATATGTAATTGAAAGGAACGTAGACTAAAAGTATTTAGAGTGAATGAAATTATTAGCAAAAAATAGCAAAAGTTAAATGCTTGAACACGTTAAATGCTTAAGATTTACTAATAAGTCTCAAACACTACAAATATATTACAATTGTACAACTTATTATAGCTCATCCATAAGGTAATTAAATAAATAATGTTTGTTTGTTTTTTAATTTTGCGCAAAGCTACACGAGGGCTATCTGCGCTAGCCGTCCCTAATTTAGCAGTGTAAGACTAGAGGAAATGCAGCTAGTCACCACCCACCTTCAACTCTTGGGCTACTCTATTACCAACGAATAGTGGAATTGACCATTGTATTATAACGCCCCTCAAGAATAATGGGGATTCAAACTCGCGACCCTCAGATTTCGATTAGAATGCCCTTACCACATGGCCTTGCCCGGCCCTTAACTAAATAATCAAATTTATTATTTTCATTACATGAAAGTTTTCAAGAAAATAATAACACCTTTTCTGTATGATTATTTGCTCTACCACCATTTCATACCATAACAGTCAAGCCTATAATGATATACCTACTTACTGATCTTGCTCTAAACCGATGATTTGGTTTGAATTTTTCGTAAAGTTACAAGATGACTATCTGTGTTAACTGTTCAAAATATCAATTAAATCATAAAAAATGTCCTTATTTGTCTGCTTATTTGAGTGAGGTATTTTACTACGATATTTGAGCATATCAATATTTTTTCTTTTACTTCCTCATTTCTTTTACAGTGTTTCTCGGAATGTGTTAGTTATTCTGATACGTCCAACTTACGCTGATAGAAAAGTCGCTGTAATGCAGTTGGTTAGATCATTTAACTGGCAATCTTAGGGTCGCGATTTCAAATCCTCATCCACCAAACATATTCGCTCTTTCAGCCATGAGTGTGTGATAACGTTTCGGTTAATCCCACTATTCGTTGTTAAAAAAGAGTAGCCCTGGAGTTGGCGGTGAGTGTTGTTGACCAGTGACTAGCTACCTTACCTGTAGTGTACCATCTCTAGATTAGGAATGATTAGCGCAGTTAGTCTTCGAATAGTTTTCCACAAAATTCAGAAACGAATAAACAATATCTCGTTTGCCCGTGAACAATATGGGTTGAAAAGTTCATCTTATACATTGATGTTGCGACAGTGCCCTCCAGTGGTAGGTCTAGTGCTTCTTTGAGATTACACCATCACTTGGACTTTATAAGAATTCTCCGAGAGAGGTTTAATCAGTTTTATTTACCATTTTAACCAATACAATTCGAAGATAGAAGAGTTTGCGATCCAGTAAGAACAAATGTTTGGCGTCCTAAGCAACTATATACACTGTTGCTTTAATAAAGATTATTCATTGTATTCTCTATCATGTTCAGTTTCTTCACTTCATTCTCGCGGACTCAATTTTAGGTAAAATTCATAACTATTTTATACGAAAATAGTAATATCGAATCTCCTGTTATTAAGTGGCCCTATCTTGTCTCGTTCTACTTAAAATTACTTTCACTTGAGGAAACCGCCGTCCCAAGTTGTGTATTTGATGATATCTTGGTATGTAGCACTTCACTTGTAAAAAGTTGATGAATTAATACTAATCAGTTAAAATCTTGCCTAACATTAAATAAACCTGGTTTCGCTTTATATAATAAATTGGAACATACATCTTAGCTTTAATTACTTTTAAGGCCAGGAATTACTTTTCACAGGAAATAGGAGCTAGTAAATGCATTATTCCCAGAATGATGGCGCTATTTGTCATAAATAACCATCTTTACTTGTTGAATTATTAAAATAGGCAAATTTCATATTTTAAACCGAAACATGTTGTTTATTCTAATCTATGATCACTTCTGTGTAAAAGTTAATAAAATCTGCTTACGTGTAATTAAATTATATTCATTCAATATTTAAAATAGAAATGAGATAACAACACTATTTTTTATCCTTCTTAGAATTCATTATTCACTTAGACAAATAAAATATTTTTACTATTGCATAGTTAATATTTCTCACCAGAGAAGTTGCTTATGTAGTGCATGAAGTAACCAATCAGATCGTAGACATCAAGGACAAGAGGTAGCAGTCTCAAGTTTAGAGCTGCTGACAAGATGGAGACCAATCAGTCAGCACTACTTAACTAACCTGGACTAAAGAACTGGATTGATGGATACAGTTATAACGCTTCCACGTCTGATTTATTTTACTTCCTTGAATTTCGCGCAATGCTACACGAGGGCTATCTGCACCAGCTGTACATAATTTAGCAGTGAAAGACTAGGGGTAAAACAGGTAGTCATCATCACCTACTGCCATTTCTTGAGCTACTCTTTAACCAACGAATATTGGTGTTGTCTGCAACATTATAAAGCACCCACAGCTAAATTAAAGATGTGTTATTTTAGTGACAACTTCAATTACACTACTATTTTCAGTTATAGTTTAATTTCTGCATTTCGTCTATAAAATTTCAATGAGTTTCAATGTTGCTTTAAGTGTTGTTTTTTGTCGTTGTTTTGAATTAAGCTCAAAGCTACACGATGGGCTATCTGTGCTCTGCTCATCACTGGTATTAAAACCCGGTTTTACTATTGTAAGTCCGCAAACATTCCGCTATACTACAAGGGAGCTTTATTTTTGTAACGAATTACTCAGAATAAAAGAAAATCGTCAACTTGTTTGCGTATTATATAGAAATGAGTATTAAATGCATTTGGTTTTAAGATTTTAAAACGAGCTACGTAATGTATCGAACTAAACAAGCCTAATTTGCCTATAATTATATATACAATTCAGGTATTCCTTGATTGATATACATATTTAACACAAATCCTAAACAAAAATTATCTAAATCTGGTTTATATAGATGTTGACTTTACATAAATCATTGCTTAATTTAAAATTAACTTACATATCAATTGAAAAAGCACAAAGTTTCGAGCCTATATAACTTTCTGATAGAGCGCCACCTGGCTAGAAGTTGATCAAAACGTTTTACGAAAAAAACCTAATATTTCATATATTTGTAAAAGTTTACAATTTTTGGTGATAAACTTCACAATAACGATACATTTATTGTTGGAAATGCAAGTTGGAGAGTTTTATTAAAATATTTTGGCATTAAGGTTAATTACAAAATGAGAGCTTTTAGAACTTATGAGAAACAACCTATCCATATGACAGTTAAAAATATCAAAATATTCTAGTTTTTTTAATAATCTTATATCCAATATATATAATTTCAGATATTAATAGTTCATAACATATTTAACAGGCTGAGTTAAAAAACCTTGTAACTGTTATGTACGGTAAGAATTGCATGAATATCTAGATACCGAATAGTAGGAAACTGCTTGAAAAATTCGCAGTTAATTTACATTTACAGTTGTTAATTATGAATGAATTGTAAAAGGGATAACAAGATGATATATAGTAACAAGTTGATTCGGTAAATATGAGACTAAAATTGCGTCATCAGCCCTCCATTGGTTATTATGACATAAAACAAATTAAGAATAATATGATGTTAAAAAGTAGATGTTATTAAATACGATAAATTAACATAATTAATACAGACCTTGTTTGTATAACTTGAAGGCTTAATATAATATCTTGATGTCATGTGAATCGCATTTTGAGCTGTAAACTTACGAATACCTTGAGCTATGGTAGCTTTTCATGACATATCTAGTTTTATATTCTGAACTGCAAAGACATGACTGAGTGTTCATCTTTTCAATTACAAGTTACTCTCGTGTGTTTTTTATTATTTTATTATACTGTTAAGATACTCTATACTAACCATTTAAAATTGTTTACTGTGAGAAACGCCATCTTTCATATTTAAATTATTGTTCGAAATATCCTACGTCATACACGTGAGGATTACAGCTTCAACGATTTTTGTCTGAAATTACTTGATAATATAATATTTTGTTACAAAGTGACAAGGAAAACAAATTCACTGAGAAAGAACCTGTAACTTAAATATTTGACAATCTTTGATTTTTTCAGTTGGTAAAAAAACAAGTACACAAACTTAAACGTTGTCCTTATAACAATTTGAATGTTAGGTTGTAAGGTACTCCAGTTTGGAGATATTGCATGATTGCAAAAGAAATCGAATACCGTCACAGTTTTGTTATTGTTTACACGTTTCAAGACCAACTTGTAAAACATCAACGTTTTAATTAGACAAAAAATGCAGCCTTCGTTCAAACTTTCTGGGGATCATTGTAATATACATTTCACCACGTTAATAATCTGATAAAATAAATTTATTTTTTTCAGAGTACCTCTCTGCTACAACCTCTATCAAGAAGGGTTAGTTTTTGTTGTTAAATTTTGCAAAACATCGAGTGAAAGGAGAATGTAATCCACCTTAATTTACCTTAAAAGATCTGACAACTTTAATAATGTATAAATATTATGTTTCTTTTGCTTGTCAAATATTTAAAGTTTTTTTTTTTTGTTGTTGCTGGAAAGAAGACTTTAAAAACAGTATAGAAAATTTTTCTTCTGATATGAGTCTTTTTTCAATATTTTTATCAAATCTACTTCCCTTTGACATCTGGTGTAATAAAAACCCAATTACTGCATAAAAACTCCTCAGTAGTACATCGAGTTTCGATACCCGTGGTGTGCAGAGCACAGATAGCCCATTGTGTTAATTTGTGCTTAACTTCAACCAATCAAAACAAACAAAGACTGCATGAAGGAAATAATATTTGTGTTTTGATTTTGATTTTTCGATGACAAGTCGTAGTTTTCGAAACGGCCCGGCATGGCCAAGCGCGTTAAGGCGTGCGACTCGTAATCTGAGGGTCGCGGGTTCGCATCCGCGTCGCGCCAAACATGCTCGCCCTCCCAGCCGTGGGGACGTTATAATGTGACGATCAATCCCACTATTCGTTGGTAAAAGAGTAGCCCAAGAGTTGGCGGTGGGTGGTGATGACTAGCTGCCTTCCCTCTAGTCTTACACTGATAAATTAGGGACGGTTAGAACAGATAGCCCTCGAGTAGCTTTGTGCGAAATTCCAAAACAAACAAACAAACAAACAAACAAACAAACAAACAATTTTCGTAATATTTCTTAACATAAATAGAGATGTAGTGTGAGAAATAATACTGAAGAGTGAAGGTAAATCACGTTCATGCATGTACGAAAATATTGAACATATTACATCTTTGAGTAAGTTTCTTCATATTTTCTCTGTTGACAAATTACAGAAGAAACTGTGAAGCTGTACGTTTCCAAAAGACAGATATCGTATAACACTGGCTGGCCTAGAAGACACGCCCACAGAAAACACTAAATTTAGATGCTCAGTAAAGTTACCTTTACAAACCATTCACTACTGATTATGAAAATGTTAAAAGTTTTCTAAAAATAATGATGGAGGTGTAATTTGTGCGGTTTTAAATTCTTCCTTTATATATTATAGATACAACACTTACACGGTTCTCTTCCCTAAAGACACCCGCAGATACATTGAACAAACAAAATATAGCGTCTTATACTAAAAGTAAATGTTTGAGTAAGATTCAAAGCGACGTTAATCGTGTTTCACCAATAATACCAACGGTAAACGAGTTCTTAATGCATGACACGTCAGAAGACCACAGAAAGTGAAAAATCATTTTCATTTTGTAAAACACGACTTCAACATACAGACTAGAGTGAAATATTAGGTCGTGCATCCAACAATGTCATGTTTTAAGTTTGAATAACGTTCACAAGGAAATGGATAATGCGACTAAGTTCTAAAGTTTATTTATATTTAGAGCAAAGCCGCATTGGGCTATCTGCTGTGCCCACTGCGGAAAATCAAACATTGGAATCCAGCGTTTAAGTCCTTAAACTTGCCGTTGTCGCATCGGAGGACTATCTGTACTATAAATTGTGCTTGTTTTTCATGATAAAAAAAATATAATTTCCCGACCTCTTATCAGCATGACACTTTCAGAGGTTGTTTTATGTCTTAAAGAAGCTTCGAAACCCCTTTAAGTTATTACTTTTCCTTTTACTGGACTGACAAATTTTTCGTTCTTACTATTGATTTAAATCCATAGTTCCGGTAAATAACACACATGCACGTCTTCCCGCTATGCACGTGAAATTAAAGTCATAAAAGCTGTGCGTGGAGCGGGTGTCGTTCCGAGAATTTTGTAAATATAAAGAAATCGAATATATTTTAGAAATCTAAATAAACTAGTCCTGGTGTTTTACATATTATTTACAGATAGAATAAACCAACAAATGGGCACCAACGCATTTCAAATATTATTTCATTGTCTCAAGATCTTTGAAATTTTCATCGGTTCAAGACTATAAACAGGAGTTTGTAGCAGTGAGAGTTATGAATATTTGCTTCATATTCGTTCACTCCAGTTACATACAATTTTAATGCTAGCATGTGTATTTGAAATATTCTTTTAAATAACCTTAATACTGAGTTTCCAAGGGGTCTGAGTATATAAACATCACTTAGGAAATTTTGAGAATTCTATAACGGATTTAAATATAATGATTGTTTGTTTGTTTTTGAATTTCACGCAAAGCTAAAAGAGAGCTATCTGCGCTAGCCATACCTAATTTAGCATTGTAAGACTAGAGGGAAGGCAGATAGTCACCACCACCCACCGCCAACTTTTGGGCTACTCTTTTACCAACGAATAGTGGGAATGACCGTAACATTATAACGCCCCCACGCGTGAAAGGACAAGCATTTTTGGTGCGACCGGGATTCGAACCCGCGCTCTTCTGATTATGAGTCAAGTGCCGTAACCATCTGGCCATGCTGGGCCAGACAGCTAGTCACCACCACCCACCACCAATTCTTGGGCTACTCTTTCACCAACGAATAATGTGATTGACACATTGTAACGCCCCCACGGCTGGAAGAACGACTGTGTTTGGTGCGACGGGGATTCGAGTCGAACGCCTCAACCCACCTGACCATGCCGGTTTATAGTATAATGATGTAAAGTTTCTTAGTTCAATAAGTTCATACACACGTCAATAGGTGGATCGATTTTTTTTTCCCAGAGATTACAGCAGGAGGTATTGGATAAGATCATGTGAGAGTGTCTTTTTCTTAGTCTATGCTGATAGGCTACACTGACATCTTGCCAATGATTATCCATGACTGTTGTGGACTTTTGATAATATCCCCATAGAAAAAGCCTGTTGAACCAGACCATGTTGAAACACTGGTTGCAAGAGACTTCAGTGGGTTTAGGGGGTTACGCAACTACAACTGAAGGTACTTTCCATCCATTTCTCTCCAAGGAAACAGATGGAGGTTATAAGTAATTTACTAGAAACCACTTCGTGACTTTTGTCGCCATATTGTAACAAATAAAGAGGAGAACAAAAAATAGAGATATGTAAAAACCTAGTATAAAGTGTATTTTGATAAAAGGTATGTGGTATGATGGTGATATGGTGTTGGCTACCAAACTTCTGAACTGATTGATCGAGTTATAAACTGCGTATAATAATAAAGCCTGTGTGTGCTTGTGTGATTACATTTATGATAGTCACGCCATGTTATTCGAGAGGATATCTTATGTGAGATGTCGTTTATTGGTATTTTTATTGTGTTTCTTTAATGAAGGGTAGTAATAGCGAAAATACACATCAATGACATAATTTCCCAGAAGTGAGTACAAAGGCTGCCCGTAAGGGTAATCTGTTTCAACCACTCGTAACAGCATACAGTAGTGCGTTATCTGTCATTTAGCCAGCAGACACTAAAATGTCGTCACATGAAGTATAAATCAATGTCATTTTGTAAACTTTGTACTTTTAAGATCTAGCTCATTTTGTTTCGTATGTTATGCCAATGACTGATTTAACCATGCAGTCTTGCTGGGAGGACTGACATTTTTGTTTTTTTACAATTTAACTTTATTGTCTTATGGTGCCATTCGAATATGTCATTTCGTATTGCTTTTAATTGTATTTGAATGATATTCTTTTTTAATGTTTTTGTAAGCTTCAATAACGATTTGATGCGATAAGTAAATTGTCCATTGTATAAAATGAAATTATCTTATTAGGTTTAATACTTCAAAGTAACTTTAACTAAGTGTTTTCATTTACACTTGACATAGCCTTGTGATTAGAGATTTGAGTCGCAATCTGTAGGTCACGGAATTGAACTTCATTACTGAACATGTTTACTTATTCCCCTGTGGGAGAGGGGCGTTATAATGTAAAGAGTATTCCAAGAGTTAGCTGTGGTTGTTATTAACCATTGCCTTTTCTATAGCCTACCAAGAAAATAGCACGTGAAATATAAAAGTAATTTTTACAATGTTGTAATGTTCTGCTATAGTGTAGTTCTAAATGATACGTAAACTGTACGTCTCGGTCTTGTTTGTGATATTGACAAATAACAATTACATGTGAGTGTTGTGTTTTGCTAAGATGGAATGGCTTTTATCAACTTTATTACCAATATAAGACAAACCTCAAAGTTTAACATGATTCATATTAAATTAGCTGATAATTCAGGGTTCATTTTTTTCGATCTTAGCTACTTTTCATGGGCAACAAACTCTGGGAAAATCTACAAAGACGTTTTTCACACAAACGTGCCGAGTCAGCAAGCCGCTAATGATGTAAGCAGTTATCTTGGACGGAAAACTCAGAGAGATGCATGACTGGTGTCAAGCCCAACTGCAGTCTTTAGAGAGCGGTCATCATGAAATATATCGTTCGTGTTCAGTCCTTAAGACATCGTAGGTCGCCAGTTCATTAGTGTGCATGGTATGCGCCGTAAGAACGAAGAAACAGTCTGTCTCATACCACACGTTTTTGTGCATAGGTCCTCGCCAGTGACGTATAATTAGAGCTGATATTGTAGTATAAGTGTTCTATAGTAGGTCTGGAATGTTTTTTGTTTTTGTTTTACAGTAACTTTGGGATATTTCCTGGAAATTAGTTATTTCCTTCAGACAAACTTAAGCCTCCCATAATCCAAAGTATTTTTGTGTGTGTTTGTTTCTTGTTACTTCTAATATCATTTTCTTAAGGCCTAAACTGAATTAAAATTATTAATGTTGCGAGAGATTTTGATTAAAAATTACATGTTGAATTTTAATAACGTCACATATTTTTGTGATCGCGTTATTTTAGATTTGCTAAGAATTCGCATTTAACAAATTAATTTATGTTTCATGCTAAAGATTTTGTATTTTATATGTGATGTTGTGCTTGGAGCTTTGGGAAAAGATATTTTTAATGGTTTTATTTAATGTGCTTCAAAATCATTTTTTAATCCAATGATTTAACAATTAAACTCAAAAAATAAAGGGAGCTATCAATATTCTCTGTTCAATGTATACTTTTCAGGTTTCTTCAAGTTTTATAAATGTTTCTTCAAAACCTAATTAAAGAAACATAAATTATCGCTTGCCAATCTACAAGTATGTAAAAAATAGAACCCAAATAGTCAATGCCCGTTTCTAGGAAACATTTGAATAGTTACAACATATCACTCTTAATTTATAAATTGTATTAGTTACTATGTACATCCACCATATTAAAGCAAATTTATTCAATTCTATGAAATTGATAATTTACACTACATAAGGAGGTTAAATAGGTGATATAGGCATTATTTGATCAGTTATGTGAGGTTTCTAAATAGCACACTAGATATGAAGGTCATTAAGTTTCTTTTGCACTCGCTACCTATTGTTCTGTGTCATTCATGTAAAGTAGCAGCTTTTATCTCACGGCGAGTAATATAGTTTCAAGGTTATTTGCAGTATGTAAAGTTAGACAGTTATCTTTTCTACTGGCAGTCGGTTAAACTTTTTTATGTATTACTGGTAAGAACAACTCACTCTAGGTAAGTTTAAAGTTGAAGATTGGTAGAGAATGTGATATTTATTCAGTCTAGAATATGATCTCAGCCGATTCAGTTTAGATAGATGATCAACCAAGTTATTTTTGTCTATGAACTGAGCTAATACAAAACATCTTCAAATGGAATAGACACACTATTTAGTCCACCATTCAAATTCATATTTGCAAGTGATGAGATGACTTTCTATAGGAGTGTTACTTAACGCTGGCCAGATGCGACCCAGAATCAGTGAACTGTATAAGTCCATGTGACAGATGTACTTGCTGTTCTCTACATATTTGTGGGCTTTCAAGGTTTAATGCAGACAAATTATCAGCTAATGAGGTTAAAGAACCAATACATAAAATGAGCAGGTTTTTTTTTTGTCCAAAGGCAAGCAATATTAGCTTGGGCATTATATGTCCAAAAAATAATTAAGTCTTTGTTCTTGTATGTAATGATGGATGATCATAACCCATCTTCCCACTAGATTGGACATAAGAAAAGCAGATGAAGAAGAAATAACTGAGGCCAGTGGTAATGGTAGGGTTGCCTCCAAGAATTACACATGGCTGCAAATTGAGATTGTTGGTGAGAATTATCCAAACCATCTTGACCCAATGCACTGAGAACAACTTAATGACTTGTTGGTTGTATACACCAATATATTCATGTGGCAAGATGGCTAATAGAATTGTAGAACTATTTACGGTCCAACACAAACTAGAGATAGGAGATGCAAGCCAGACTAACCTGCTGCAGAGTAGGCTTCTCTAAAGCACTAGAGGTTTAGCCAGTGTTGAGATAAGTTGAGGTGACAGGATAGAATTATTCGTTCTTCAGAGAATGATTGGTCATCTTTAGTAGTGAATGTGAGAAAGAGAAAAAATAGAATGCCAGTGAAAATGCAAACTCACGTCAATAGCTATCTGTTGCCGCAAACGAATGAATGTTAGGACATGTGGGAAGTATCCTGTTGATTCATCACTTTAGATCTGACATCCAGATACTGGAAGGTTGAAGTGGAGAATAAGAAGAGATCTAAGAAAGATTTTGACATGAGAGGTGACTTGGATGAGTTTAACACCATGCAGTTTTGTCTGTGTAATGTACGTGCCGTATTAAGAGGTTAATAAAATTGAATTGGACGGTCTTAAATAGTATTCCAGTACGAAGAAAAGGCAAACTTTAAAAGTGGAACCAGGAATGTACATTCATGTACACACAGGTGGAGTATCTTGGTATTATTGTTGGATAGGACTGAATTCTTCAAAGATTTTGCAAAGTTATCACTGATGGGAGACTGGTTGTGACTCGTGATATAGCAAGAAGTACGCAGTTTGCGTCATATGTCTGATGAGTTTTGGTCAATATATCGAAGACTGCACAACAGATAGAGTGAATAATGTGATCATGTATTCTAGTCCATGAATGACGCTTTAGTGAATGTTCCAGTTGTAGAATGGAAGAGAATATGTAATTATATAAACTAGTTATGTGCTCAAATATCCTAAATACAGACATTTTATGACAAAAATAGAACTGTACATAGCTGTTTTCTCTATTAAACTCTATTGGCACTACTTGCAATAATAGAAAGTTCACTACTAGAGTTTACCACTGAAATTGTTGGTAATCTATAAAAATCTGGAAGAGATTACTGCATCCTGAATAACATCATTGGCAAAGTGTGATTTAGTCATATAGAATCATATGATTCTACAACAGAGAAATGTCAAGAGATTCTCTTGTTATGAATGTACATATGTCCTCTTTACTTATTCAATGTCCTTGAAACACTGTTAGAGAATTAAAACCATTTTTTGTCGTGTCATCAAGGTATGCATAGGTGATTCCACTTGTGGGTAGATACCACAATTAACATCTTGCGTATGGAATTCTGAAAATTGTAACTAATCTAACTTGGACAATCTTTGCTGTGCAGCAAGGTGAAGTTTTACTACACAGATTGAGAACGATAGCATGAATGCATGTAGTCTGTGACATTTGTATGATCAATTACAAGTGTAGAAAGGTGTTTTATATTTTTCTTATGAACCATTGAGCCATGGTTATATTCTGTACTGCAACTAGTGGTTTCTATAAGACAAAGGTAATAGAATACCCAAATTTTGAATAACACACAAATATTGGAAGGTAAAAAGGTGTGACTCGCATTTGTGCTAGCATTTGACAATGGTTCTTCTGGCTTACTTGAAGACCAGATGTCCAATGCAGTGGAGTAAAACAGAGTAAACTTCAGCAAAAGTTGTACGTTTTTTGTTATAGAGAATAGCCTGGATACTGTTGGCCCAATTAACTAGATGGAATAATCTTATCAGTATAAAGCCATAGCTATTAATTAGTCAACAAAATTGACTGATTCTTATCTATGTCATTATTAGCACAGCTATTAAAAGATGCATTGATGGAGCAGCAGAGAGCTCAGAGCACTTGATGAAATCCCCATGGGAGTTAGCTTTGAGGCATCGGTTTTCTGAGCAATACAGACTGTCAATCATATGTTGTTAATACTGATCAAAACAACTGGGATGAACACTACCTGAACATTATGATGCTGTAAAGAACAAATGAGAAGAGATCACGAAATTATTTCCCATGCTCATGTACAAACAATAAGCCCTAATCCGTGTAGATTTGGTGTATAGTATACCTAATAGAAATTATGTCTACCGATGTTCACAAGAAGACGTGGAGTGGTTGAGGTCTGCATTACTTGAGGCGCATGAGTATGTGTTTCAACAGCTAGAAACGACTCCTGTACAACAGAAAAGGTACTATGAAAACAGTTAAAAATAGCTGAAATATATATAAAGTAACTGGTACAACTGAAGATACTTGCTAAAAGAGTGAAAACCCAACTGAAAAGGCATTATGAACCCTGCTTCTGAGCTGTCAAGTAAAATTGTATTTTGTGATGTTTGATTGAGTTCGAGTAGTGGCTGCTTGATCGTTAAAAGTTGAGACAGTTTGTCAAGTGTGAGAATGGTGAGAAGGATTTAGCAACCATCGTTTTATGAGCCCTCAATAAGAAGTATCACAAAGATATTGAATGTTAGATTATTACAACCTAGATTGTCATTTTATTGAAGGGTCAGAAGAATCACTTAAAGAATTATGCAATACTTTCCAAAATATTGAGTAATTTTCTGAGGATAATGCCATCCTACATTTTGAGAGAATCATTCGCTTGATTTAGATGAGTAATGAAAGTTACACATAATGTACTTAATAATACTTGGTAGGCATTATTATGGACATAAGTTATCAAAGACAGTGAAGTAGCCGTGTTTCGTCTAAGTGTATATTGACGTGAAAACTTGCAGCAGCACAAATACCAATCCCGACTGATGAGGTTTCTTGCTTAATTCTGCCAGTGATAATTTAATTTGCGTTTGTTGGATCATAGATGGCAGCATATCAAAGACTTCAGTGATTAAAACTTACCGAAGGTATCCTGAGATGGTTACTGAAGTATTTTGTGTAGGAGCAAGTAATCTTTTATAATTAGGTGGTGTACATGGCAGTGCGTAAAGGGGATACATGTACATAGCAATTTATTTATAAATAAATATGTGTGTGTGTTCTTAATCACGTGTATGAGCATTATTGAAAGTCATTCTTGAAAGATGTGTGACATGAATAGGTGACTTAACCTACTTAATGCCATGAGAATAATAGATTTTGTCTGAACATTAAAACTTTGTGTTACAAAACTTGCTGTGATTATTCATCACATATTAAAAAATGTCGGGCCCCTAAAAAAGTAAGGAAAAGGAAACATCAACAATAATCTTTTAATATTTTCTAACACTGTTTATAGTTTAAGAGTGGCCAACTAAAAGGCGTTTAATATAAGTCAGTTGCAATAAACATATAGTTAAGGCATCAAGGCTATTTGAAAGCACTAGAACTACAATATCTTAAGATTAAGAGATACAAGGGCACTGAACCCATGAGTTATTTATTGGGATTGATTATGCACCCACTTGAAACTCTTTATAAAAATCGACTGTTAACAAAGTAGTTAAGAAGCAACCCATTCCGTTGTAAAATGTTTGTTCCGAATTTAAGTTAAACCTTTTATAAGTTAATGGATTCTAAGTCGCATTTATACACTTTGTTCTGCTAAGTAAAGGAAAGAATTGAATTAAAGTCTAAACGTAAACTACTTCAATAGCGTCTAGGTGTTGGTTGTGTGAAACGTGGAGTGGTGAAGTGCTTTTATATTAACTGACAAAACCTGTTAAGAAAAACAATAAATAAGAACTATAGGGTTTTCCTTGCAATAAATCATGCCTATTCAATTCTTAATAGACATTGAAATAGAACAATTCATTTCTTAGTGCGATTTTTATGATAAAAATTAATAATTAATTTATATTATTATTTTCATAAGCTCATTTTAAAGCATACATGACCTTTGACCTAGTTTACAAAAATGGATTTTGATTATATAGCCTTTTCTTTTATGTATAAATTGAAGAAAATTGGGTTTTTATGAGTTCATTTGGCATGGTAACGTCAATTTGAAGGAAGCTAGAACCAAATATTTATAAGGATGCTTCTAACAAACGTAGTAAATAATTCTAAAGACTGTTTTGAAAATTTTTTCATATAGCAAATACGAGTCACATGATTTAAGGTTCTCTAAGGTAAAACTGTTTAAAATTACCAATATTTTGACCTACAAAAACCATCTGAGCTGTTTGTATAGCTTTGACAATTAGGCTTAGTAGATGAAAGAAGGTTCTGTATATTAAGACAAATAGACCTTCTTTCATCCACTATGCCTGATTCTCAAACCTGTTTGGAAGCAGGTTACTTATATTGACGATTTACAATGTGACGATCGTAGCTCGAAAACAAAGATTACAATAAAAATGTTTACAAGCAGGAAGAATAGCTGGTTTATTATTAACTTTCAAATACAATTTATAACGGTTTCTAATTGTGCTTAATTTTGTAGATTCAGCTGGAATTTACTAAGACATTTCATCTGATCGCAGCATCCTGAACACATAAGCTCCTGGTAATTCAATGATAAGTTAGTGCATTTATAATGCTGGACCTCGACACAAATGGTGGGCACAATATAGGTTACCCACCGTGTAGCTTTTTGCTCAAAAACAAACATACCCGAGAAATGAAAGATTTGTCCAATGTACCTACCCACTGAACTAATTAACATAAAACTGAGGACCGAACTGAAACAAATAGGAGGCACAACGCTACATCCATATTTTGTTAACTTCACTTTTCATTTGATGTACTAATATGTATATGACTTTTGAAATTCTATTCTTTTTTAATATAATTAAAGTAAATTAAACGAATCATTCTTTTAAGATATTATAGTTTACGAGACTGGAATTTTCTAGAACATGTTTTATAAGGAAGACATAAGATAATTGGCATTAATTAATTAAATTTGTATTAATTATCAGACTAAAGAGTAATGTAAATGTGAAATGAATAAAACATTGTGATAATTTGCTTTTCAGGAACCTGGGCTTTGATTTTTTGCTTCGGATATTTGCAGAAAGTTACACAGCAACATATTTACAAAACAAAATTCAATAATATTATTCGTAAATATGCTGTGTTTAAGTATTGCCTCTGAATGATTTAAATCGTACTTTGAAGATCGAACAAATGAAAAGATGTGGTTTATAGTTTTTTAAGTAACTATAATCAAGTGGCTCCAAGATTACCTGAAGAGTCACTTACACACCACTAAAATAGCAAGAAAAATAAAGGTTTCGAGTTTTTCTAGCCATCACCTACATTTTTCTAACTGGTTGTTGGTTTCAAAATTTGAAAGCCAGTGATATCAGTTTGGAGATCAGTGTTTACAATGGGCTCAGCAGATAGCTCGATGTGGCTTTGCTATAAGAAAGCACAAACACAATGTTTACGCCCTGGCCAACTTCTATAGGCATCTAAACCTTTCTACAATTGATTAACCTACTTCTAACTCATTAAAATAAACCAACTAGAAAAGCACATGTAACATCTTTCTCATCATTAGTTAGGTCAAGATCGCGTGACACAATGCTCTCACTGGTCCCAAGTAATCAGTATCTTCAATTTCTTATTTATGGTGTAACCAGTGACTGAGAAGTCCACTAGTGGTAAACAGCTCTAGCTTGCCCATGCATTCGATGTAACCACTAAGACTCATATTTTGAAGAATTGAGCTGTGGAATATAATATGAAGATATGATTCTGGGATGCATGGATGTCCCAAAGTCGTGCCCAGATTTCGGGGCCTAATTCATTTCTTTTACTGTCATGTCGAAATTTCCGTTTTGATGTAAATTTACTTTTCTTATCTGCTGACATAAGCATCAACTAATGCAGAACACTATGAGACATGTACATACTAGAATGTCATCATTCACAGAAATAAGATATATCTCTTATTGTAGCCAACCACATCTTTACCTACGCTGCCCATGACGTTCCAAAGCAGGCAGTATGACATTTTCTTTATTGGATGCATAACACTTACACCTATTTGAAAACAAGTAATTCTTGTTCTATCAAGTAAATGCATATATATGTATACGTATATATTTCTTTATACATAATTATTATTTGTAAATTCCAATATTTGTAGTTCCAATAATCATTTAATCAGTTTTAATGTTGACATTTTTGTACAACTTTTAATATTTACGAAATAAAATTCAATTATATTATTTGTTAATGTCCTTCTGTTTTATGCAGCTTGATAGAACATTTGTAACTTATATCCCTTCACTTACTCTTTTCTAGCTTAAAATCCATGTAATATTGGCTGATGAAATGTTTTGCATAAAAGTGCAAAAATATAACATTGTTTCCTTTAGATGTTTATGTTAGTTTATTTATCTGAATTGATATCATAGCTATCAAAGATCTGATTCCACAAAGAACTTTTATTTATTTATTCATCTGAATTAATATCATACCTATCAAAGATCTGGTTCTACGAGCAACTTTATTTATTTATTCATCTAAATTCATATCACACTTATCAAAGGTCTGATTTTACAAACAACTTTATTTATTCATTCATCTGAATTAATATCATACCTATTCAATGGTATGGTTCAACAAGCAACTTTCTTTATCAACTTATCTGGATTGATATACCTATCAAAGATCCGGTTCTACGAGCAACTTTATTTATTTATCTGAATTGATATCATAGCTATCAAAAGTCTGATTCTACAAACAACTTTATTTATTCATCTAAATTAATATCATACCTATCAAAGATGTGGTTCAATAAGCAACTTTATTTATTCATCTAAATTAATATCATACCTATCAAAGATGTGGTTCAATAAGCAACTTTATTTATTTATTCATCTGAATTAATATCATACCTATCAAAGATGTGGTTCAATAAGCAACTTTATTTATTTATTCATCTGAATTAATATCATAGCTATCAAAGGTCTGATTCTACAAACAACTTTATTTATTTATTCATCTGAATTGATATCATACCTATCAAAGGTCCGATTCTACAAACAACTTTATTTATTTATTCATCTGAATTGATATCATACCTATCAAAGGTCTGATTCTACAAGCAACTTTATTTATTTATTCATCTGAATTGATATCATACCTATCAAAGGTCTGATTCTACAAGCAACATGCTAAAAGTACCAGAAGAGTATTGAGTTTCTATCACTGTTTTGTGTTTAAGCTGTCTGCACACACTTTAGCCAGAATTTTCATATTAACTGCATTTCATCTCGGTTGGAGTACGGATGAAGTAAGTACAACTGCAGCTACATTCAATTACTTTTTATTCTTGACCATGAGAATTACAATTTCAGCTCAAAATGAAATAATCATAATTATAAATACGAGAAATGGAACATGGTCAGCACTTATAGTAATAACTATTCGTTCGAATGCAGCTTCACGTATAGACATAAAACGGTGTATTTATGTGCTGGTTAAAAGACAGGGTTGGCAAGATGGTATAATCAAGTAGAATTATACCATTTGACATCTTGCCATGAATGTGTATGGGGATATTTTATGACACTTGCATGTCCTTCCTCTTTACTCATGTTTGGTTCCATCACTGTAACAGATGGTGGGAACGCACCCCTAAAAAAATATTAATATGTTTTCGCACCCCTCACAGTAATTATTTCTTTAAGAATAAAGGTGAATGTGGCCAAAACAATTTTCTATAATTAGTTGTTAATAATATATAAACAAAAACGAAACATTTGGAAAAGAAAAAATATTACAACAAACTAAAAGTTGCATAATCCCTACAAAAAATAAATTTTCATCCATGCATGAAATGAAATTTCTTTGAATTTGAAATGTTCAAATGTTCATAAGCCAATTTAAATTTAATGATCCTTTTGTTAGTGTTTATTTCTTACGAGTTTTTCAAAGCGTGGCACTTTGTTGCTGACAGCAATCCGCAAGTCTGCCTGTGTACCCAAGCGTTTACGTTTCGTGTGTTGTTTGTTTACGGTTGTACATTAAAATTTTGGTCTCCGCCGGTGATGGTAGAAACGATAGTTTATCGTAACAAGGTAAAAATCTACGTCTGTAACATGAAAAATAAGAAATAAAAATCGAATGTAATTTTTGAATATATAGGACAGTACCCTTAATATAAACAAAAAAACTGATATGCTTCTCGCACTCCCTGGAACGCTATCTTGCACCCCCAAGGGGTGCGAGCACTCCTGGTTGGGAGCCACTGCACTAGACTAAGTTCACAGTACACTGTGAAACAATACTACTTTTAAATTTAGACATACTGTGGTTCTTCCTTTTACAGTAACTCAAACAACTTATGTTTTGGGGATTTGACATTAAGTGAAAACAAACAATGATAAATTTCAAGAAGCAACAAAACCTTACACTGCGGCATACCATGCATTTCCAATATTAGCGAAAAAAAAACAACCAACATTTGGAGAAAAAACTTATAACTAAACACAACATTCCAGTAAACACCAAATTTATTCAAAAACCAGGCACAAAACTAAAGTCCATACTGTGTAAAAACTACACTGATAAACACAACACCAACATTATTTATAAAATAAAATGTGGTAACTGCCATAACTTCTACATTGAAGAAACAAGTAGAAAAATGGAAACCAGATTGAAAGAAGACAAAAACAAAACAAAAACACCTTGTCACTGTAAATCAAACAAACACAACATAACCATAGGAAACACCAAGATACTAAGTAGGGAAAAAATATAAACAATCGCAAAATCAAAGAAGCCCTACTTATACAACAAATCAAATCAAAATTAAACTAATATAATAGAGAACCTTTGAACCTATACTAATAACATCTAGCTGCAACGCGCTCTACAATCCCGTACCCGTTTATACTCTCGTCCCTAAGAAATATGCCCGGCAGCGGTTAGTTGCAAACTCTATTTGTTAACCTGAAGATAACATGAGAAGGTCGAAACGTTGTTCTGTACTTTATTTTAATTAAAGTTCTAATACCCATACCAGCCGTATTGAGATACATATTTACTTCAAGTGGGTTTACTGTATTTTGCATGACCTAAAACGTTTGGCTACACTAAGCTGTTGACTTTGAATCATAAAAATTATTTTTCCCAGTAATGAACTAATACAAAATGTACTAAATATTTCACCGGCATATTTTCTCACTTCACTGAGTGGAAAGCTCAACTTTATTTGAGATGGCGCGTCTGATTACTTGTTACGCAACACTACCATTAAAACTTATTTTGGCGCCATTTCTGTCCGTAAGGTTATTACTAGGTGTTGTGTGGCGTGGAAAACTTCTTGTAATTTTCGCCGGAAAAAACAAAGGACAATTCGTGTTTTCATACCGAAGAAGAAGAAGAAAAGAGAAATATAATTTTCTGAAAGTGATCAGGTACCTCTTTATAATTTGTTCATTCAACTTGCATAAAATTATAACAGTAATCGACGAGTAGCTTCGAATGAGCTCAATCCACAAGCTTCACAGGAAAGCAAAGTGGATAAAAATGTTTACAAAAGAAAGGACTTCCTTCGTTTAGCGCTGTTCTGTGTCCAATTTAAAGAAAGTAATATAACAGTAAAGATCTTATGATGTGCAGCAGGAGACGTGAATCTTTTAAATATGTATGTTTGGATCCTAATTTACTTCCAACTATTCTAACCTATACTAATATTACCAAAGATTGTTTTTGTTTGTTTTTTTATTTCACACAAAGCTATCTAAGGGCTATCTGCGCCAGCCGTCCTTAATTTAGCAGTGTAAGACTAGAGGGAAGGCAGCTAGTCATCACCACCCATCGCCAACCCTTGGGCTACTCTTTTACCAACGAATAGTGGGACTGATCGTCACATTATAACACTCCCACGGCTGAAAGGACGAGCATGTTTTGTGCGACCAGGATTCGAAGCCGCGATTCTCGGATTACGGGCAAACTACAATGTGAGTTTCAAGCTTATACATCTGTCCAAACTTGAAGAAACTTTATATATATTTTGCAACGTAAATTAACTTTCCTATTCGCGTAACAGTAACAACACCAGTAAATCCATTTATTCCCAACTACAATTTCGAGAAATGTGTAGACATTGTTGTTACAATCATGTTTAAGTCGTCACAAACATTGTTAAAGAACACGGTTTATCAAAGCAAATGTCTACAACTCTTCAATCAAACAAATATTAATTAAGTATATAGTAAAGAATTTTATCTTGATAAGTTTCTCATAAAGTTAGTTTGATCGCAAAGATTTGAAGGTATTTCTCTGATGTAATGAATTTTCCAAAAATTTACATTCCATTTTTTGGTAACAGACCTATCACGTTATAAAATATTACTTTTAAGTTGTTTTGTTAATAAGCCCGACATGGCCAGGTGAATTAAGGCGCTCGACTCGTAATCCGAGAGTCGCGGGTTCGAATCTCGGTAGCAACAAACATGCTCCACCTTTCAGCCTTCCCTCTAGTCTTACACTGCTAAATTAGGGAGGGCTAGCAGAGATAGCTCTCGAGTAGCTTTGTGCGAAATTAAAAAAAACAAAAAAAAAGAATACGTAGGAGTTTAATGATTTTAAAAACAATATTTAAATTAATATATTGTTTGTCAAATTCCCAAGACTGACGACGGCAAAGGAGCGTTTTTGGTACAGGCAAAAAGTAATATACTTTTGTCTGTTAACTTTATTATTATGTAGGAATTATGCAAATATCATCCCTAATATCTTGTTTACATTGTTTTTGAAGGATTGATATTAACCGTCCTTCCATTTGCTTCCTGTTTGAAAAGATTTTCTTTACTTGTATTTAGTAGAGACGGGTGATATGGGTATTAAACATTATAATTTAAAAGCACAAAACAAGTAACAAGGTTTCGAACTCCTTGGGTCATTCGAACTACAGTTGTCTTTATAGAAACATTTATTTATCTGATAATAGATTCTGAAGTTTCGTAAAGCCAGATGAATTTATATCTAGCACATTATTATCGTACATTGAAAACGAAGATCTGTGTTTTGTTTGATTTGTTTTTAGCACAGGCAGGCTGTAACTCTGAAGGCCGGCATGGCCTGGTGGTTAGGGCACTCGATTCGTAATCTGAGGTTCTTAGGCTAGAATCTTGTCGCACCAAACATGTTTGCCCTTTCAGCGTTATAATGTGACAGTCAGTCCCCTTATTCGTTGGTAAAAGAGTAGTCCAAGAGTTTGCAGTGTGTGGTGAAGACTAGTTGCTTTCCCTCTAGTCTTACACTCCTCAATTAGGGACGGCTAGCGTAGATAGCCCTCGTGTAGCTTTGCGAGAAATTCAAAAACAAACAAACTGTGACTCTTAAATCGAAGATTTAATTAAGATTTAAATCTTAAATCGGATTTTAGCGTTCTAAATGATAGAGTTACTGCTGACCCACCGGGATTCAAGGAACGTTTGAACGTAGTCAAGTCCAAATCTTCAGTTGAATCTGGGTTTGTCTATTCTGTGATTGCTTGTGTGTTATTTTAGTACAAAGCCGCATCGAGGATAATCTAAACCGGATTTTAGCGTTGTAAGTCCGCAAATTTACCGTTTGTCCCACCAGGAGATAACATTGTTTCAGGTGTCAATGTGAACAAGTATGTGACCCAAGAGCATAGAAAAATAAAACGAAATTTTTTTTGTTTCTATCGTCATTTATATTCTCACAGATACCGCAAGATTATGCCATTTTTTGTGAACAATGCATTTATTCCAAAGTCATGTATAGATTCTTTTTTTTTTTTGATAGAGCCTTTAACTTGATTAACCAATAATCATTTGGCATTTCAATTTTCAAATCATCATACGAATAATAAAACTACGAGTAGTCTCATTATCTTCAGTAGTAATAATGTATTGCAGTACATTAACTTTGCACTATTCTGAAATACATAGAATACGTTACTGAAAATAGAAAAGATAATTTTCTTGGTAAATTTGGATAACATTCCATGTCTTATGGCACAAAATAGTTTGTGAATATTTAAATATTCCCAGTATTTAATTTATTGATTATAGGTATTCACATAACTTGTGATACCTCGTAGCTCAGCAGTAAGTCTGAAGTCTTTTAACGCTAAAAATTGAAGTAAAATATCCGTAGTTGGTAGATCACATTTGGAAGTTTGCATTGAAAGAACGTAAAATGTAAACGAAAGGCGATGAATTTTAACTACCTGTCGACCTAAGCCCAGCATTTATTAACTATACAATATTTACCAACATGCTACAAAAATAAAAATACTGTAAAGTGAAAGAAGATATAATTAAGTATTCTAATTAAATAAGTAGCTCACAGCTTTTTTTATCGCATATTTATTATCTTTTACAGGAACGTTAAGTATATCCTCAATTTGCAGTTAGACATATTGGTATTTTGACCAGCCACAGCGATGCGTATTGTAACAGCGTCAACAGTTGTAACAAGGATAACTGTCTAGATACAGTAACTTTACTCAATAGACCCACCTTTGTTGTCTTCTAAAAGCGTCATATTCAAGTAAGTGACAACTTTATGAAGCAATTCCAGTCTCGAAGAGCATTGTTTTGGTAAGTGGTAAAGCTTTATGGTGTTTGCTACACATTATTGACTCTTTTTAAGAACAGTATCTTTCATCCTGTAGAAAAAATTCACATTCTAAATCTGTCTGATTTAGTTATCTCTGTGAAGAAGCTCTACAAGTTAATAATTTGTTTCTCGAAGTTTGAGAATTGCAGACGTTTTTGTTTCTAAGAAAACCTCTTTCATTTCAACATCACATTTATCTATCATCATAGATAATATTGGAAATGTATATATTTGTATTTATTTACCGCTGATCCACTGACCATTTGCTTTACATATTTAGATCCATACGGTTTTATCAGGTTGATGTTAAATTTGGACGAAAGTAGTTAACCTCTTCTGGTCGAATGTTAATATTAACCACAACTTTCAAGGGTAATTAGCCAATTTTAAGATTATGTTAGAGCGATGATTTAAATATCATTCTAAAATACGTTACCGGCGTAATTAGCACCATTATTTAGTCGTTATATGACCAATCAGGTTTGTTTTTTTTAAATCATGCACTATTAATGTATTCATAATTTCTAAATTATAAATAACTAAAATTATTCATTACTTTTTTATAAACTGCGTAAGACAAAATTTACTAAAGTGATGAAAGTGATCAAAGTCATGCTTCCATAATTTCATGTTTTATTCATTTTGTGATATGAAAAGCATTAAAAAAGGCTGAAATATTATTAAAATATTTTTACTAAAGCCTTTTCCCATTAGATGGCGCTAACGCTTTATTTCTCAATGTTTATGACGTTGTAAGAAAGAAAAATATCTTTTTATTTACTTATGTATATATTTTGGAATTTCATTAGATTAAAATGACAACATATTATGTACATTTACTTAATGGAAGAAGAAACTAAATTTAAAATTATGTTGTTTTTTTTCATTTAAGTGTCTAAGGCAGTACTTTAAAATAACATCCCAGGGGTTATTTAATGAATAAGTTTAGGTTTGAAGGAGGTGATGTATTAGTCAGAACACACGTTAGTGTGTCGTGCGGCCAAAAGAACCTACTGTGGAACACTGCATTTTTAAGAGTAGTGATAGTTTAGCGGTTTTCCATCTTCTGCATCTAATCCTATGGGGCCAGTATGGCCTAGTTTTTTAGGAATTCGACTCGTAATCCGAAGGTCGTGGGTCCGAATCCTCGTCACACCAAACATGCTCGTAATATTAACTTCTAAAGCAGTAATGATAATATTAACTACAAACAGATTTCTATTCAATTTATTTCTGATTGAAAATGTGGAAAAAAATGAAAAGATCAAATATCGAAACATAAGAAACTACGTTTAACGTTAGCTAGTTTCTTATTAAATGGTTTTAGCACAAATTCCTGGTAGGTTTGGTGTGATGAATTGAGTCCCAATTGATATAAATTTTAATTTTCTATGGCAGAATTAGTTTCATTTCCGTGTATCAATCAACAATAGCATTTCAAAGATACCGCTGTTGAAACACGAGTAGCTATTGAATATGCAAGGTGCGAAAGTGTTGTATGGTAATATAGGCCATTAACCTCAAAAGACATAGAAAAACGAGTTATATTAATAAATATTTATAACACATAAACTTGGATGATAAGTTTTAGTTAGTTAAAATAAACATAACCTTTTCTAGTGTTGACAAAGCATTTTTGTTGCGTATTACCCCAAACAGAAAGTTAAAACAATATTTGTTTCCTTTAAAGGAAATTTTAATTATTTCCTGCAAAAACGTAAGTAAGAGGTTTGAAAACTGGCTTTGAGATCGATGCTTGTATCACTAGAACACGTTAAAACATTCCTTACACAGTAATGAAATATGCAGTTTAATCAGTGCTTAAATAGTGCTTGAAAAATATTGATAGTTTACACTAATGTGTGTGTGTGTTTTTCTTATTGCAAAGTCACATCGGGCTATCTGCTGAGCCCACCGAGGAAAATCGAGCCCTTGACTTCAGCGTTGTAAATCCGTAAACTCACTTATCGCTGTACTAGTGGGGGCTGCACTACTGAAATGGCATCACTGATATATATATATATGTTTTTTACTTTAGTTAAAACTTTTTCTGAAGTTATCGTAAACTTTAACTGCCATTCAGTGTTTTGAATAAGAAAGATAAAAATATATATATTCGATATAAATATGAGATATAATTCACGCCTATTTACTTTCCTTTGCGAAATGATATAATTTCACTTCTCATAACTCTGGTTTCGATTGCCGTGAACGCTTAAAAACTTGTGTGTGTTTTCTTATAGCAAAGCCACATTGGTTTAAAGACTTGTACATACGTAGTACTTGTATACTTTTCCAGTCTATCGCAAGTCAAATCTGGAAAATTCATAATCAGTATAGAAATTTAAATGAATAGCAAATTGCATAATATCAGTATACTTGTTTTTGATGCGCGTTTGACGTTGTATAAGAAAGAAATTTGCTATGTCTAATTGTCCTGTTTAATATTCTCAACTGGTACATGAAAAACAGTAAAACGCTAATTATGTTTCGACAGTGATTTCAGTCAGATGATTTAGTTATTAGGTTTAATGAAGTTCAAGCAGCTCGCAAATGTTCGTCATGTGCTTAGAGAACCATACATACAAGAAATCAAATTATGTATGGTAGACGTTTTTTATAGCAACGCATATATGACTTGCGTACTTTTACACTCTTGATTTATGTAGAAATATCTCATTGGTACATTTCTGTTTTAATTGCTGTTTTGTTTTTACCTTCATTTACTTTTACAAATTTTACTCCATTTACTTGATTTTTATCTTTTTACTGGACATTTGGCTACTCATTGTTACAATTTTGCTATGTGTCTTTTAAAACTTCTATTCTTTTACATTTTGATACTGGTTGCTATGACACATAACCCGGAACCAGGACTGGAAAGACCAACTTCAGGTGACTGATGGTGGTTCTTGAACTTACCTGTTAGTCTACCTGGCGGGTTATGATCATTACCTTTTTGCTAGAGTAAATACCTTACAACTTCTTATACTCTGCCTTCTATCTTCACATTGTAGACTAGGTGTCAACATTGGTTTTATACTCTTTTGTTTTACCTTCATTTCCATTTATGTCTATTACTACATTTATTTATTTATTTTTATTTTTTTTACATTTTTACCGAATGTCTGGCGCAGATAGCCTCGCTGCTTTGTGTCATAAAACACTAAATCAATCAATCAACTCATTGGTACAAATATATTTAGTTTGGCTGTTTAGATTGTTGTCACTTTGCACTTCTTATGGAGCACAAACCAGTACTTAAACGCACTATTTTATTTAAAGCAAACGCTGTTTTAAGGGTTTGAATATTTGGTATTTTTTTAACTTGGACGGTACTGATGCCATTTACAACAAATGAACTGAGGCTCAGTCATACCTGTCCCTAATTTAAATTTACAGATTAGAAGGAAAATAACCAGCATGTAGTATTATTCATTGCTATACGATTACTCTTAACCGAATAGCATGATTAATTGACGTTACAATAACGCTATCATGGCTGAAAGGGAGAGAGCGAATTTAAAAGAATATCAGCTTGAACTTTGGACCTTTAGCTCCGCAGCCCAATAAACTAATCCTCAGACCACATATGGCCTTTAGTAGTTTTAAATGTCAAGAGCAAATAATTCAGCAATTTGCAAAGTTAAAATATATTTTTTTAAAATAAGTCTTCAAATAAATGTGTTCAGTCTATTTGTTTAAGTGTTAAATATTAATAATGATATTTCTGTTTAATGTTTACTTCGAGTCGCGACTGAATACACATTGCGAAAATATATATAGTCTAAACAAAACTTATGAGGTGTTTTGGCCAGAAACTTGGCCATTATTTATTTTAAAGTAAAAGACTAAGACGTTGTTAATGAGATGTTTGGTCACCATTTTTGATGCTGAGAAAGCTAACCACACAAAACGGTCAACTAGTAAAGGTCGAATCGTTGGCCAAGTGGTTAAGGCACTTGACTCGTAATCCGAGGGTCGCGAGTTTGAATTCTCGTCATACCAAACTTGCTCGGCCTTTTAGCCATGGGGACGTGATCATCTTTCGATCAATCCCACTATTCGTTGGTAAAAGAGTAGTCCAAGAGTTGGCAGTAAGTGGTGATGACAAGCTGTCTTCCCTCTAGTATTTCATTGCTAAATTATGGACAGCCGGCGCAGATGGCCCTCTTGTAGCTTTGCGCGAAATTCAAAAATCAAACCAAACCTTTCACAATACACTAGAGAAAAACACAACAAACTAATAATAAAATGAACAGAAATACACTTAGACCATTGAACAAATGATCAAATGTATCAATCAGTACAGCTTGATCTCTTGTCTCCCAAACTTTAATTAGATTTCAAATCGGTCGAGAACCACGAGTTAAAAGTTTGTACTTGAAAAATAAAAACTCGTAGTCATTCTACGAGCTGCTATGCTGTGGCTATTATAACTATCCTGACTGAAGTCTAGCCTGTATTTACCATATTTTAAGATTGCTTGTATCTACTCGTTCCCTTTTTTTCAGAATATAAAACAATAGCCTCAGATATCTTTTTTTAATACCCTGATCTTGTAAACCGTATTTCTCAATAGAACATACACAAGAAATATTTTCTTACCTCTACAAAACTGTACAATTTCACCTTCTAACTCTTATTCCAACTTACTAACGATAAATCTCGTCTTTACGGCCTCGTAATTGGCTTTCTCAAAATTAGGATCAACATGTAGCAAAGCGCTATTCCAGTAGTCCTCCGCTGGACCCTTTCCAACAAAGAGATAAACTGCATACCGTATTTCAAGAGGGTTCTAGCTAGTTAGATAATTACTGCGTCTTTGATTTGTAATTCATGTGTCTTTTAATATAATCTAAATTCCTATTAGTTTACAACTAGTAACAGAACGCTAGTGACTTGTCCACTACTGTGCCGAGATCCTTTCCTTCGCTCGTGATGTGGAGTGTTTTTCCATCTATATTAAACGCGTGACCCAGATTATTATAACCAAACTGCATTATCGTGTACAGAATTAAAGATCATTGTCTAAACATTTGAACAGCTTACCAATCAGTTCAAGTACTTATGTAGTACTTTAACATCTTCAATGCAGCTGGAATTTCATAAGAGTTTTATGTCACCAGTAAGTTCTGTTAATTAATTGTGTCTATGAATAGGAAAATTAAATATCTAAACACTGATCGCTGAGGCACTTCAGTAGGAAGGATTTAGATTAAATGTAGTTGTTTTGTTAACATGAAGATGACCTGAGAAGATCGAAATGTTGTTCTGTACTCTATTTTAACTGAAGTTTTAATATCCATACAGATTAAATGTATTTCATTAATAACTACCTTCTGCTTTGTTAACATGAAGATATCTTAAGTACTTTATTTTAATTAGTGTTTTAATATTCGTACTAACTGTCTTTAGAATACATTTGTACTTCAAGTGGGTTTCTTATCATGGAATACCATCTGGTTTCTTTCAGCCTATTAAAGTGATCCTTCTCCAACATCTTCTGGTGTGATTTTCTTAGCTTATATTAGTATTGTCAAGGGCTTTCTATGAATTATAGAAGTGGTCAGGAGAATAGCAGAAGGCCGAGGCAAAGATACCAATATGACAAAGGAGGATTACGGCATTCTTTCATCAAGCAGATTCAGCCATTCATTTTACTAAAGCCAAGTGAAGTTTGTTCTTAGATTCATTTGACTAAAGGCTAGTGAAGTTTGTTCTTAGATTCATTTTACTAAAGCCTAGTGAAGTTTGTTCTTAGGCTTCTTACACCATGGCAGTAACGACTGGTAAAAAGAGAATTGCAATGACTGGTTAGATTTATTGAGATTTTAGGTGTTTATTGTTGAAAATAGATTGTGATGCTAAAGTCAACGCATTGCCTTATCTCGCACTCTTTGAATTTATATAAGTTTCAATAAGAACAACACTTAAGTTTCTTTAACAAATCTACGTAACAAAATATCACTAACGGTTTCAAATTGTTTTTAGCACAATTATAAAGTGAAAGTAAGGTTAGGTTGTAATCAGGACTCGAGTGTTTCATTTAATAATAATTAATATTATATATGCCACTGTATATTGATTTGAACATTTCATTTTCATTATATAAATAATTCATTCTAATTGTCCCTAGAAATTTAACTACAAGTTAAATATGGAACAGATGTACTGTTTTTATTTTATTTTTACGCACAAGTTTCGTATGGTCTTTACTATGACAGTTCTTTCACAAATTCGTTAAGTTCAATTTACCTATAATGTGAAATTTCCTGATCTTTTATACGCAACACTCATATAACCGAATACAAAATCTAGACGTTTTTATAAGACTTATAGGTTCAAAAGATGACTACGGTTTTAATCTTTTGTTACGATCGCGAATATGTTTCTTCAACACTGTAGAAGAATTGAAAACAACTCACATAGACTTTCAAGTGTTTTGAAGCGTAAGAACATTTCAGTGTAAACAAAAGATAAACAGTGTGGATCATTGTTCTGTGCAAAAAATTTGTTTTGTTTATACATGGGGTGATATACTAAGTATCCTTTCAAAACAGGCACTAAATCAACGTGGAACGTTATCATAGCTTCTTTCTGATATACCACTTCTCATGACAACGTTGATTATCTATTGCTTCACTGGGACATCATTAGTTTAGGTGTTTACAAAGAGATATTCCGGAGTTTTGTTTCTACATTGAACAAACCAAGTACCGCAACGTGGCTTTATTCCAAACAAAAATATTTATAAATGTTCTGTGTGAATAATTAATATTTCTTTTAGAGAAGGGCATAAGAGATATCTATATCATTAAATTATGTCTATGTAAAGGATTTATTTTAGTAACGATAATGGTATATGAGTATCAGTAAAACGTTTAATGTTACCACACCAACTACTGTATCGTAATCCGAGGGTTGAAGGTTCGAATCCCGGTCGCACCAAATATGCTCGCCCTCCCAGCAAAATTTAAAAAAACAAACTGACCAATGTACTAATTAATTGATGTTTTTTTTTACTAAATAATTTTAAAAAGACAAAGTTGGTGTTCCTTTCAATAAAGTTTATCAGACTTGATTTTTGTTTTATTCGTTTGATACAACTGATTGCGTGGAAAGACAGATAAATTGATGGATTGTGTAATTATAGTGTTTGACTCAGTTACTTGGTAAATTATTTTGAATTTCACGCAAAGCTACTCAAGGGCTATCTGCGCTATCCGTCTCTAATTTAGTAGCGTAAGACTAGAGGGAAGGCAGCTAGTCATTACCACTCACCGCCAACTCTTGGGCTACTCTTTTATCAACGAATAGTGGGATTGACCGTCACATTATAACGCTCCCACGGCTGAAAGGGCGAGCATATTTGGTGCGACGGGGATTCGAAGCCGCAACTCTCGGATTACGAGTTGAACGCCTTAACCCACCTGGCCATGCCGGCCTGTTTTTGACTCAGAAAAAACAATATTTTATACCACGCAAACCTATTCTGGTTTAATTCTGAGGCTTAGTGTTTATGTGAAAGTGCCTATGGTGACGTTGCGACTTGATAAATAAGTGAGTATGACATGTACGAAGACATGCAATGTAAACGTCATCACTTGCACGAGAGTAGGTCTAACGTAATGTAAATATGTAAATAAAGCCTGTGCTCTAATTATTACCAATTCATTATGAAACATAAAACAATTTTATGAAAGCCAAAACTATTCCAAACGCATATCTTGTTATTGTCTGTTGTCTCTAAAATCCGCTTGTCATTCTGTGCTTTGGCAGACACTGGTACACAGGGTGGAAAGCCATATGTTAAAAACGTTGTCCTAAGTGAAGGGAAACCTGGTAGCGAACCGAACAGAAAAGCGTGGGAATAAGACAGGTGAGCCCTAACGTGGATGACAGGCTGTCAATGTTATGGGTGGGCACTTCTCATTCCACGATAGAGACCTACGTCGGTTATGTAGGTTAAAACCATCTCGTAAATTACAGAGCTCAAATCGTGAAAAACAAGTTAATATCCCTGAAACCTATTACCCGTTTTTTTATGGAAGTTCCCGATCTCTCCACGATGCAAGTACGTACAGGTTTATCGATATTTAGTGAGACCTCAAGTTATAAGCATTCTGTAATGCTGCTAAGTAAGAACCATAATTCTGTAAGAGCCGCGCAACCAATAAAAGTAGAAGGTGGATAAAACGGCCAGGCTTGTTTATAAAATATTTTATTGAGCACGTGTTACGTTACCAGCTCAAGTTAGTTGAGCCTTTATTGGTCATTTGGATTTTTCTATCTATCAATTATCTATCGATATCTTCATTTGTGTTTTAAAAGCAGTTCTACTTATCTAGGAAATATATTTTTTGTCCAGTTAACAAGGGCCCAGCAATATACAAAGCAAGATGGACTTTAAAAACGAAACTACAGCTAAACACCACCGAAACTAAATTCAGTAGTTCTTTCTGTGTGTTAAGTAAAGTGTTGAGATGTTCATTTCAGATCTTTAAGTAATTATTGCTTTTTTTCGAATTTTAAACACCTTAAATGTGTAAAGTGCCTGAAAGAGTAACACTAAAAATAAAACTACTATTTATTAACACAAATAAAGAGAATATAACATGATTTTTCATTTGACTTGACCAGCACGATTGAGTCCTGACGAAAAAACTTTGGTAGCTTAAGGTAGCATAATGAAAGTTAAAATCATATTAAAATAAACTAAAACTCTAATTTAAACACTGTTTTATTTAATACAACTCTGAAAGTAGTTGAAAACCTTGAATTTCAAAGTTTGAAAACATAATGATGAAGTAAGTATTCATTTTTCTATTAACACGGTACAAATTGCTAATTGTATTAACACCGTAAAAATTTTGCTCATTCTTGTATTAAAATCGTACAAATTGCTAATTCTTGCTGCAATTCCTAGAAGCGAATGCAAACTGAAAGGAACCTGCCAAGCCATTTAGTGGAAAACTAGAGTTTTATATTGACAGCAAATCAGGAAAACCCACAAAAAGTTAGAGCTTTCTATTGACAGCCAATCAGGAAAATCCACAAAAAGTTAAACTTTCTATTGACAGCCAATCAGAAAAAACACACAAAAACGACAAGGAAAACACAGACATTTTATTATTGCTCACGAGACTGGAAGAATAAACTGATAACAATGTACTTATAACGACATGGGATGGAAGTCAATTGTAAAAGTGATTTAAGTATAGGTGTACAGAACTTTAGAGACTAACATATTTAGTGAAAACTTTCCCTTTAACCAATTTTTAAGTAACTGACTGGGTTACGTTCAGACTACAAACTCAAGCAACAAGATCTTTGAACAATCTTAATGAATTTTTAGTTAACTTTAAATGGAAGTCAATGTCAAAATAAGAACAGTAACAACTACTGTGAAACTGGACAATTTATATTCGTTATTTTTTAACAAATACGTCAAGTGAAACTGTTCATTTTGACGTTTAATAAGAATAGTCAACAGAGGGACGCCTAGTTATCTAATCTTAAGTCCTTGTTGTTATTTGTTGAAATTTGTGCAAAGCTACTCTAATGGTATCTGTGATAACAGTCCCTAATTTTGAAATGACAGGAAATAGAGTAGAAGTTAACACAACTTAGCGCCAACACGTGGGATACTTCAATCGAATGGTGAGGTTTGGTTTTCACTTTAGAGAGAGAAAACTCGACACATAAAGTCGCAAGGGCGAGTTCCTGTACTCAACCTTTGAAACTGTTGTCGTACATACAATTTTATGACTTTAAACTGCGATTTAACTAGCATTTAGACAAACATGCAAAATAATAGTAAAGTTGGAAATCACTGAGTCAATGTAAAACTGAAGTACTGGCAATATGTCTTCACAGAAAAAACCAATGAGTTATAACTTAACCATACAGACTTTTATGAATCTTGAGCAGATGCTAGAATGTACCCCATTGACATTTAACTGAAAATTGGCTACTTCTTACATGGCCCTCCAGTGGCACAGCGGTATGTCTGTGGACTCACACCGCTAGAAACTGGGTTTCGATACCCTTAGTGGGCAGAGCACAGATAGCCCATTGTGTACCTTTGTGCTTAATTCCAAACAAACTTGCTACATGTTCAGCTATAGTCTATACCGATTTATTCGACAACTCTCCTGAGATTCAAACACTTCGTTACCTGACTAATAAACGAATAATATCTATTCACGCCAAATTCCTCAAAGAATCACTCCTTCCAACTGCTGAAGTCAGAGACAAGTTAATGGTTGATGATTCCACTGTATTTACATCTTTACATTGATCCAACAGTTTCGAATAGGTCTTTTTAGTGTCACTAAAATCCTATAAGCCATTGGAAAGATATAGAAATTACACATTTTTAACAGCTAGAAACGTTTGCCATTTTAAGACGTAGGTTACTGGGAATAAAAAGTATGCTAAATTTTGATAAGCTGGCATTAACGTTATAAAAGGGTAGACTTGGTAATAAAGTCATCATTATTTTCATTTCAAACATTACACGCTACATTTAATATTTTTAATTTCAATAAATGTTTTACATAAGACGTCGCTACTCTAAATAAATATCTCAAGTAAACTATTATGTTAATTTTATAATTTGATAATTTATTCATATTAAGCTTTAAAAAGCAATATACTACGTTCTCTCTTTATTCATAGTACTCCTTGTACTGTTGTGGTTAGGGGTTAAGGCGTTCAACTCTTAATCTGAGGGCTGCGGGTTCGAATCCCCGTTTCACCAAACATACTCGCCCTTTCAGCCGTCAGGGCGTTGTAATGCGATGGTTAATCCAATTATTCGTTGGTAAAAGAGTAGCCCAAGACTTTGCCGTGGGTGGTGATGACTAGCTGCCTTTCCTCTAGTCTTACACTGCTAAATTAGGAATGGCTAGCGCAGATAGCCCTTGAGTAGCTTTTCGCGAAATTCAAACCAAACCAAGCTATTGTATTATTACTTTAAAGTGAGTTTTTATCCGAACATCCATAAACTAATTATGAAAACTATTAAATTCCAGTGTTTCTCAATATAAAAGTGATTGAATAATCTAGATATTTATGTTACTTTCGTTAGCATTTACTACTAATAACCTTTAGCACAATGTTCCTATACTTACACACATGAAACTTAAACAGTGACTAAACACCATATCTTCCATCCAGTCAGGACAATCAACTTAAATTATAGCAGCGTGAACCTAAACTTTCATTGGCAGGTTCCTTGTTATACTATCTGTTGCTTTTGCCCTTCTCCATATTTGCAGAACTTTGAAAATAATTTCTTATAAAATGTGGTAGATAATAGCCAACATAGTTTGGAAACACTAGCATAACTTCATTTGGAATTAAAGATGCAGATAATCAACTTAATGATGTTAGAAGTCGATTAACATTTTTGCGCTTGTATTAAACATGAACATGTACAAAACTTTAGTTTTAAATATTACATTTAACAGGTCTTAACATTCATCAACAAATTCCTGGTATCTAAAGTTAAAACTAACTTCATTATATAAATTACTAGTTCAGAGAATTTGGAAAGACAGATATTTAGCAGAGTATTATCCTATTTCATTAATTGGAATCCTTATAAATCTATTTGTCTTAACTCGGGAGAATTTTTACCTTTAAAAACTTAAAATGTTACTCTGTTATACTTTCTGAACATTACACAACATCTTACATATTGTAACTGCTCTTACCACATCACATTCAAGTTCATCAGATACGCTCTTTTGGTCCGTTGTCTGCATTTCCTTCAAACCAGACTTAATAAAGTCTTTAGCATATTTTTCTTTCACATACTTATCAATAATAACATATTCAATCTAACAAGTGACTTGGATGACTCAATTATTTGTTTCAAATTAACATATACTGCAGGTTATTAGTTCCACTCAAATAAAGGTTAATGGTGTTTTGCATACATTACCTGTATAAGCTCCAACTCCACTTTTTGATATGGATTAAGCTGCTTGAAGAGTTACTACCTTCACATGCGTGTCTTCTATTACCAATATACTTCAAAGGTAAATGACTTTTGTCACTGTAATAGAAGACTGCTGGCTTGTAATTCTTATCAATTTTTACTCAGTAAGTTCCATACTTAGTAAGTTCAGCCTTTCTAAGCGTGAATAATGTTTTTATATTTAGTTCCATTGATTTCCTAACTTTGTAAACATTTCTGCTCAACTGATAGCCAACCTCAACGGTTATTCATATGATTTTCAACTAAGGTACTGCGAGCTGGGGATTTTCTTCCTTGGATATCATTATTTGTAATGATAGTCTACGAATTGTGGGATACTGCAGTAGGATTTTAGCTGATTTGACATGGATTATTTACACGATCCATTCTTGCTATGTTCTCGTTCTCTATTGATGTAGTCTTAAATTTCTCTTCTCTAGCTGCCAAATATACTTTAATTAATTATTTTACATTTGATTGGATCAGTCTGCCTTGAGGGTAAAATTGGGCCATTCAATTAAAAAAAATATAGAAAATAAACTTTTTGTCGTTTTTTTGTATATTTACTTAATAAAAAAGTGTTATTTATTTCATATATCAATAGCACAAAATCACAGATTTTGATTTGTGTTATTTTAGTGTACTTCCAATGAAAATATTAGTATCTAAGGTCCTAAATTTTATTTAAGTTTAATATGACACTTATAGCCCTTTAGTATAAAATTCATACAATATTCGAGTAAATTAGCAATAATTTTACTCTGTAGTTTGGAAATAAGATTACTTTTATCGCTTTTTAACCAATCACTGCTTCTCAACCTCGATTGTCGTAGTGTGATGCAATTGCCTATGCTTTTGCTCATAGAAGTCATGGACTAATGGGCTAAATGTATCAGGAAATCTAATCATCATTCTTTTCAACTGTAAATGACGAAAAGGCTTCAAGTTTATCATAAATTTCAAATAGAAGTCAGAAAAAAATGATAAAAGCCTAGCTTAGTGATATATCGCTAGAATGAAACATGACCAACTTCCATTACAATACAGTCGTTATTTTTAGTGGTTGTAAGAAACTTACCTTATCTTTTTTTTTACTTCATTTGTTCTGAAGTATGCTAGGAAAATAAACTCTTTTGTCGAAAAATATGGGTTAGGCTTAGTTAAGTAAATTTATACTCAACTGTATCAAGTTTGTTTTGCCCAGTGTGTTTAACTTTGATAGTATTGGCTTTATAGGCCTAAATAACTGCTTGAATAGTCAAAGAGAATTGTCAAACTGTATCATGAGCCACTGCAGTTCTTCTTTGGTTCTTCATGTCAAACTGTATCATGAACCACTGTAGTTCTTTTTGGTTCTTCATGTCAAACTGTATCATGAACCACTGCAGTTCTTCTTTGGTTCTTCATGTCAAACTGTATCATGAACCACTGCAGTTCTTCTTTGGTTCTTCATGTCAAACTGTATCATGAACCACTGCAGTTCTTTGGATCTCATGAAAAACTGTATCATGAACCACTGCAGTTCTTCTTTGGTTCTTCTTTTTATGATTATTATTATTCCACCAGTTTACAGTACAATCGGACGCAATCATTACAAACGAATCTGGGCATTATTACTAAACTGATAATTGCGCATTGCAGAAAATGGTTTTAAATTTGTTTCTACATCGTTCATAAGTTAAAAAATCATAATTCGAATGTAAACGAAATTATCATTACCCCTTGAAATTAGTTTTCTTGCAAATATTTGGTTTTCTTTTAAGAAAGTTAAATATAGAGTGAAACAAGAATTACAAGTCAATAACAGATGAACATTGGAAGACTGTACATCACACAATCAGTGCCTTTAGGGAGCCAGCCTCTATATTATGTATGAAGTGAAAGAGTAAAATAGTAAAAAGTAATATTAAGTTTTATTACTTTAAAATACACGAAAATTTATTTAAACCGATGTTTTATACGAATATGTTTCAGTAGAAAAGGCTGATTTTCTACTGGTAAAATCTGTATGTGCTTAGTGAGGGTTGTGTCTTACTTTAGACATATCTTTGTCCACTTCTATGTACTATATACAGATAATTTAGTTACACAGAAACTGATTACTGCACTCCCAAGCAAATATCCATAACAACATCCATCTCTAGTTTAAATTTATATGTATCAAACTAATGCGATCAAATAGTCAATAGATACAGTAAATCATCGTGAACCGAATAGTTAGTCTTCCACAATAGATATCCTTAAGCTGTACTTTAAAAGTTCAGTTTCGAGCATCGGATTGACAATCGCGGTGATTACTGATCCTAAGTGTAGCATTATAGTCCATACTACCTGATTGGGAATTTTATAGATACTGCAGATAAAGTGGTCATTGTTGAAGCTGACCATAAGGAGTGGCAAAAATTGTGCAAGCAGGAGATGGTGATTCCAAGCGAAAGTGAGGCACACGTTTTGCAGTTGTATATTTTATTTAGAAAATAATTAATGTTCGATGAAGAATTCGGCAACGACTGTCTACCAGAACTTAGGGTCATCGCAGTAGAAGTGTCACAACTCCAAATTTCATCAGAAATGGGTGGAAGGTTAATATAACCAACGTATAATTGTTAATTAACCGTATAGAATGAGCAGTTTGTTGGCTTGTTTGTTTGTTTTTGAATTTCGCACAAAGCTATTCCAAGGCTATCTGTGCTAGCCGACCCTAATTTAGCAGTGTAAGACTAGAGGGAAGGCAGCTAGTCATCACCACCCACCGCGATGAGGATGCGAACCAGCAACCCTCAGATTACGATTCGCACGCCTTAACACACTTGGCCATGCCGGGCCCGTCAAAACATAGTTTTACATATTTTTTGGTATCTATGTGCGTGTTTTCTATGTTTTCTTATAGCAAAGCCACATCGGGCTATCTGCTGAGCCCACCGAGAGACATACCGTTGTACTAGCGGGGTGCGTAGAATGAGCAGAATGTCACCACAAGAGTAAATCTGGTCAACTGTAACAAAACCATGACCAGCTTTACTGTGGCTAGCAGAGAGGAGGAGGAAGAAGGGGGGGATACAATAACTATAAGAAATATTAAAAATGTTTATTTGTATACATATCTTATTATTTTATGATGTATTGTCTTATATTTGTATTGAATATACATGCTTGCATCTATATAACTAAAAATTCAGATGGCTATCTGTATATACGGTTTTACAGTTTTTTTAAAAAAAGATATATAAAAGCTGCTTATTTAAATATAGATATATTAAATCTCGCCTTTATTCACTGCATGTACATTACAGTCCATTAGTTCCTCCAATCCAGTGTTACGGACTCTCCGTGTAGTTATTGGGTATAAATATAGTAGCTATATTTATTTTACAAGCACCTAAATAACATGTTATAACTACTCTCCATGTAGTTATTGGGTATAAATATATTAGCTATGTTTATTTTACAAGCACCTAAATAACATGTTATAACTACTCTCCGTGTAGTTATTGGGTATAAATATAGTAGCTATATTTATTTTACAAGCACCTAAATAACATGTTGTAACTACTTTCCATGTAGTTATTGGGTATAAATATAGTAGCTATATTTATTTTACAAGCACCTAAATAACATGTTATATGTTCTCTACCATGCATAATAGTGATCATACATACAGTCCTTATATCAAAGGCAATATCCAGCTAATTTGCGTGAAGCTTTCTGAAGGATATCACTGTTTCCCGAGAGAACGTTCTACACCATCTACGTATTTCATTAAACTAAACTGTTTCAAATAGGACAGTATTGCTATTATACAGACTCCTCTCCATGCAGGACAGCACTGCTATTATACAGACTTCTGTCCATGTAGGACAGTACTGCTATTATACAGACTTCTGTCCACGACGGACATATAATTAAAGAAGAACAAGATTTTTAAAACTGTTAATTTGAAAAGGGGAATCTTAAAAAAAATACAGAAACAGAATAGTTAGTTTAAAGGAAAAATGCAGTCGCCAAAAGTAAGCTTAAGATTTGAAACAAGATAAATAAGTTGAAAATTTAAAACCCCGCAAAATATTTAATCAAGTTATATGGTGTTTTTGAATTAAGCACAAAGCTACATAATGGGCTATTCGAGGTCTGCCCATCACAGGTATTGACCCCCGATTTTTAGCTGTATGAGTTTGCAGATATGCCGTTGTACCACTGGGGGACTAGCTATTTTGTCTTCATGGTGTTAGCCATAATTACATTTGGTTTAGAATTTCTCATTTGTCTTTTGTCGCAAACCTTAATCTTATGTGTGCACTTTTGCATTTTCACTTTAAGCTAGCTACCTAGCTTCTGAAATTTTTATGACCCATGTTCCTATTTTTAAATCGTCAGTTTTAAAAATATATATGAGTACATATAAAATGAATTTAAAGTTATTACGTGCAAAACGAAACCTTTTTATTGACAGCTTTTAAAAATCAGCCTGCATGTAATTTTGTATGGTAAAAAAGTTATTTTCCTTGTACCCCATCGATCATAAATACATCGTTAATACGTGTTTTGTTTTTTGAATAAAAAGCAAAAAGCACAACTTACACTTGTATAAAACAAAAACTTTATAGGATAGTTTTAAAATAACTTTAAAAAACGTATAAACATTAACTAAAATCTACATAGATGGATAGCATTTTAAATTGTTTTATAAAACATGCCACAATTAAGTTTTTTGAAACTTTTGAAAAATGAGATACTTTATTTGAAGAAGTTGCAAAACATAGCAATTTTATTAAGTAGTTTTCTTTCGCAATGCAATAAAGCACATAAAAGATGGACCGAACTGATAGGCCCACGAATTTAGTATATGAATTATAATATAAATTCGTTTTGCTAAATTCTTATCATACCTAGGCCTATATATGTGTTTTTCTTTTGTGTCTATGAGAAGTATTATAAAAATTAAATGATGAAAATTAACCTTTATTATCGTCTGACAAATGAAACAATATTTTAAAATTTCAACAATAAACAATATAGTAGTATTGTTGAAGTGTTCATTGTTGATTATGAAAAGCTTTAACAGCGCTAAAGATAGTTGGAATTGGAGACCAAATGCTGGAGTTCCATGTGAAGTCTTTGTTTTGTCTTTTTTTTCGATTATGAATTACAAAAGTAAAGACACCGAGAACCAAGGCTCTTCTTCAAGTTGTTTTTCAGTTTGTGAAAATAGAATTAAATGAAAGAGATTGAACGTGATTTGAAAAATGGTTAAACGATCGTGACGAAACTTTCTCAAATAAGGCTTGAAAATGTTGTATTTATATAGTGACTTTTAAACTGGCCAATTAAGTCTAGTTATTTGATTGATTTTTTGGTACACAAGGCGAAGAATCAACAGTTCGCCCGGCATAACCAAGTGTGTTAAGGCATTCGACTCGTAATCCAAGGGTCGTGGGTTCGAATCCCTGTCGCACCAAACATGCTCGCCCTTTCAGCCTTGGAGCGTTATAATGTGACGGTCAATCCCACTATTCGTTGGTAAAGGAGTAGCTCAAGAGTTGGCGGTGGGTAGTGATGAGTAGCTGCCTTCCCTCTAGTCTTACACTTCAAAATTAGAGACGGCTATCGTAGATAGCCCTCGAGTAGCTTTGCATGGAATTCAAAACAAACAAACGAATCAACAGTTACGAGTTGATAAGAAATGCTAGCAAGTTAACCATGAAACTTACATAGATTTTTCTACCCTAGAAATTATAATATAATTATATAATTATAATATTCCTTAAAAATCCTTACTTAATTAAATCACTGTCACCCAGAGGACTCTGCAGTAAAAGTGACAAAAAATTTCAAATCCCCATTATTTAATTTCAAAGTATCTGTGCATGTATTGCAAGTGTTGCACACTTAAGGTGTTGCTAGCTTTTACAATTAATATTGCTCATATTAACCACATTGAAGTTAATTTCACTTCATGATGTTTCAACTACAGTGCTTCCCTTGGAACTCTTTCCATTCATCCACTGTTCCTTCTCACGCTGATGACATCCTTATGCACTGTTTATAATCCTTTTAGTTTTCCCATATAATGAGCTTTTTCAAAAGTTGATGAGGGTAAACGTTTAGCCAAATATCTTAAGAAACTTTCCACATATCGTTCATTTATTTTGATACTGGCTTCAAAATTGTTACAGTTCGAGTCTATATTGTATCTTACATTTTATCGGGTGTTTTGATTGGATTAACCACTATTGACATTTCTCATGCACTGTTTTTGGTGATAAATGGCGTGGTTATGAGCATTTGTCAAACATTGCCAGTGGCATGCATTATTGCCAACAGCAAATGACCCCATGATGCTGTTTTGTTGCTGTTTATTATTAAGCACAAAACTAAACAAAGGGCTCTCTGTGCTATACCCACCACGGGGTTTCCACGGGTATGGAAACTCGGTTTTTAGCAGTATAAGTTCGCATACATGCCGCTGCACCATTAGGGGGCTATGTATGATGACCTTAGAACCTAAGTCATCCTGTATACCTTTATTAAGTTCTGAGAACAGTTGGTCACATACTTTCTACTAGCCCTGTAATCTGTTGTAAGATATGGAAAACGTTCATTGTGGTATGCTTACTCATTTTCGTCATTTTCTGTAGCCTGTAACTGAATATTCTATCATATGGGATCTTTGAAAGAGATGCCTTAGTGCGAAAAAGAGAATACATCTGTTTGTTTGTTTTTTAATTTCGCGCAAAGCTACACGAGGGCTATCTGTGCTAGGCGTCCTTACTTCAGCAGTGTAAGACTGGAGGGAAGGCAACAAGTTATCTCCACCCACCACCAACTCTTTCGCTACACTTTGAGCAACGAATAGGGGTATTGACCATCACATTATAACACCCTACGGCTGAAAGGGCGAACATATTTGGTGTGACGAGAATTCGAACCCGCGACTTTCATATTACATGGTACAGCGGTAAGTCTATGGATTTACAACGCTAATAGTTTCAATTCCCCTCGGTGGATTCAGCAGATAGCCCGATGTAGCTTTATTATAAAAACACACACACCTAATCACTTGACCATACTGGGTCACTAATGCATCTGTACAAACTACCATTGCCTTAACTTTGGCTCACCAAATGGCCTATTTTTCAACAGGGTTGCTTCTGCATTCAAACTATAGCCATTATCCATTCCAACCCTTGATTTTGTCCAAGGTCCGGCGCTTGACCGTATTGAATGCTAAGCTATAAAGGCAACAATGTCAGGAATTGGGTTTTGTTCCATTTGTCTTATTTTGAGGTCACTTTTTACTTTGAATCTAACCGAATACCTACTAAACTTCTTCGTGGCAAATTTCTTCAAAATGGCAAAATTTATCTGATTTCTCTCTTTTGCAGTTCCACTGATTACTTTAGAGTTAAAGTTTGAATCCATACTGAGTTCCAACCACGATACAGTTCAGCTCCAATAGTAGTGAAGGAAATCAAATGTGACTAGATACAGTTCATCACCAATATTAGTGAAGGAAATCAAATGTGACTACTTGTTGTTAACCAAAATAAGGCTTTCAACAGTTGGCACTATATTTTTTAATTGTAAAGGTAGTATGATAGGTTATAAGCTCTTTATCATACTTCAAAATTAATTACATTTTATAACAAAGTAAACTGCAGAAAACTGTAACCACAGTAATCCTATGTAATAAGTATTTTTCAAGTCTCTTGATACATATCTAATGTTTTGTGTATTTGATCTGAATAAAAATGGTTATTGAAGTCATTACTGGGCTGAACATAGAGTAGCAGTTAACATGTGGGTTCACGAATGGAGAAGTTCGGGGGTTTGAGACATGAAGCTGTAAAATGCGTTCGGAAATTTCAACTTTAAATTTTCTACTTTATAGGAGTGAAGAAAGTCCTTCTGACAGAAGATGCTACTGACTAGTTGTTTTCCCTCTGGTTAGTAGTTCTAATTTGGGGTGATTATACTTGTATTCAAAATAACCTATGCGCACATAAGGTACAGTATCGACTAAAACTGTAACAATGTTAAAGCCAGTATCGAGAACAACGGGCGATAAGTGGAAAGTTTCTCAAGATATTTGGCTAAACGTTTACCCTCATTAACTTTGGAAAAAGCTCATTACATTGGAAAACTGAAAGGATTATAAACAGTGCATAAGGATGTCATCAGCGTGAGGAGGAACAGTAGATGAAGGGAAAGTCCAAGGTTAACACTGTAGTTGAAACTTCTTGAAGTGAAATTAATTTCAATATAGTTAATATGAGCAATATTACTTCTAAAAATTAGCATCACCTTAAGTGTGCTACACTTACAATACATGCATATATATTTTGAAATTGAAAAGAAATGGGGATTTGTGGATTTCTTTTGTCACTTTTACTGTAGAGTCTTGTTTGGTTTCCAATTCCCACTATCTCTGGTGCTGTTGGAGCTTTTCATAATCAACAATTAACATTTCAATAATACTACTATATTGTTTATTGTTGAAATTTTAAAATATTGTTTCATTTGTTAGACGATAATAAAGGTTAATTTTTATCATTTAATTTTTATAATACTTCTCGTAGACATAAAAGAAAAACACATATGTAGGCCTAGATATGATAAGAATTTAGCAAAACGAATTTATAATTCATTTACTAAAAATTATTATGTTGTAAAACTTATTTTTGTCTCTTTCTCATTTATTTATACAAATAAGCTACTTTTTATTTAAATCTCGGACTTACCAGTTGTTCGTAAGCTTTTCATGTAACACTTTATTAACGATTTTAAAACATAGCAAAATAAATATAATTATTTCATAATTTAAAATAAAGAGAAAGTTTTGTAGCTAGAATCGAATTTGACTTAAATTATAACCTTTTAGCTTAAAACATTAAACATCGCAATAAAACATAATATTTAGCTTATTATTCTTGTGCTCCTCGGTGTGGATTCCTGTACGTGGTGAGGGGACCTCCCAGGGAAGGTTCTGTTCTGTCTGGTTACCTTCTCTGGGATCTAAACTTCCATCCACGTGTTTGCTGTTCGTGGCGACCCGTGAAGGGGAGGAGAGGATCCTGGTGGTTGAGAGGTCCAACCCTAACACACCACTTTGGCCTTGAATTCCTGTAGACGGGCGGCCTTTGGGTGGCCCCCCTTGGATCAATCGGCTGGTCCATTTGGGCTAGAGTCAACCAAGTACCAGTGTTGGAAGTTCTCAACGGGTGTTGTGGACATTGTACCTGATGCTGGTGTTTGGGTATAGTGTTCACGAAACCTTGGCGTTGCTGCATTGTCCTTGCAGGGCTCCATGGTGTGTGGGGTCAGTGGGTACCGAAATTTTTCCTTTTTCCTATGGGTCCTCCAAAAAATTTAAAGAAAATTATGAAAAAAACAGTCAATGGGTAAGCGACCACGTCTTGAACACTCTGAACAGCAATCTTCAACATCAGTAACACACGTACCTCATTTTCTTATATTACATTCTCTTTCGAAAAACCTTTAGGGCAAATGTCCCCTTTTTTTATTCAGAAGGGACTAGAGGGACTTGCTGGCTCTCCAAAGTCAGTAAAGAAGCTTCGATCTGGTAACATATTGGTTGAAACATCCACATCCCAACACAGTAAACTCCTCTTGAATTCAAAGTCAATTGGGGATATACTTATTGAGGTTACACCTCATGCTACTTTGAATTCTTCACGAGGAGTTATTGTTGAAAGGGATTTGAAGAACGTTCCCGAGTCAGAGATTCTCGCTGGTCTCTCCACTCAAGGAGTTTCTGCAGTGAGGCGCATCTCCACTCGCAGAGATGGAGTTACACTGCCAACAAATACCCTCGTTTTAACATTTACTTCACCACGTGCACCTGCCACCATCAAGGCAGGTTATCTCATTTGCAGCGTTCGGCCATACATACCAAACCCTCTTCGATGTTTCCAATGTCAGAGATTCGGCCACTCAAAGACATCTTGTCGTGGTTCCCTGACATGTGCTCGTTGTAGAGGCAAGGACCACGATGCCTATGACTGTGACATGAACCCACATTGCGTCAGCTGCAATGGTTCTCACCCCTCTTACTTTCATTCTTGCCCATAATGGTTGGAGGAAAAAAGAAGTGCAGCGTTTGAAAACGATACATAACATTCATTTTCCTGAGGCTCGGAAATTGCTGTCCACCACTCCATCTCGGACATATGCTGCTGCACTTCATTCCATAACTACAGTGGGAGTGCAGACAGATCTCTCTGTGCCTTCAAGAGAATCGTTTTCAAAACAAATGAAAAGCCTTTTGACCTCCGTGGTTAAAAAGGTTGATGAATCGACTTCCACACCCATCTCTGTTCCTCCCATACCTTCCAACAAACCTCAAGATCCACGTCCTTCAGTTTTAAATACAGGCATTTCTTCTGATACATCTTTTTCTCCCACCACAAGAGACAAAACAATTATTCGTTCGCGTCCTCAGTCACTGGATTCCCCTTCCAATAACAAAAACCTGCCCACTCGACTCAGGGCAGGATCCTCCAGGTTGATTGACCTCCTCCGACTAAAGACAGTAAAGAAAAAAGACGTGGTCGTAAACCGAAGGGTTCCCTAGCCACTTCACCTACCCGTTCTTAAAAATGGCCACCTTGATACAATGGAACTGTCGAGGTTTACGTTCTAATCTGGATGATATCAAAACGCTGATTGCTTCCTACCATCCTGTTTGTCTTTCTTTACAAGAAACATTTCTCAAATCTGTTGATACAGTCTCCATTCGGCAGTTTTCTCTGTACAGAAATGACAGGTTGTGTGATGGTCGAGTACATGGAGGGGTGGCACTGTTGGTTGATCAGCATGTGCCCATCCTGTCTTTGTCACTCAACACACCCTTGGAGGCCGTAGCCATCCGTGTTTCCTTGGGTTATACCATCACTGTTTGTTCTCTGTACCTGTTCCCTGGAGAGACATATGATCAATCAGACCTTGATGCTCTCGTTGAACAGTTGCCGTCTCCATTTCTAATCCTGGGGGATTTTAATGGACATCATCCCCTCTGGGGAAGTGCTGTTATTGATGGGAGGGGGTCGATCTGTAGAGCGGATGCTCTCTGATCACAATCTTTCTCTTTTCAATACTGGTTCTTCCACTTACTTTCATGCACCTAGTCAGTCCTTTACCGCTATTGATCTCTCGGTTTGCTCCCCTTCATTATTCTCCCATTTTTCATGGAGGGTTGACAGTAATCCACTAGGCAGTGATCATTTTCCGATCCTTTTGAGAGAGACTGGCCGTGGTCGATGCCACCCTACCCGCGTGCTCCGGTGGAAGCTAAATCAGGCCGACTGGTCCACTTTCACTGCTCTCGCAGAACTTGATCCTGCCATCGTAAATCAGCCATCAATAGACGACTGTGTTGCAGCGGTAACTGACTGTATTATACAAGCATCTGCTCAGTGTATTCCTAAAACCTCGACACGTTTTCCACGATATCCTCGTCCGTGGTGGAATCCTGCTTGCCACTTAGCACGGAAGGCTCAAAAACGGACCTGGGATACTTTTCGTAGATATCCCACACTTTCAAACCGTGTTGCTTTCCAACGGGCCCGAGCACATGCTAGGTGGGTAAGACGTCAAAGCCAGAAGGAATCTTGGATTAAGTTCACAACTAGCATATCTTCTACCACCAGTTCCAAGATAATATGAGACAGGATTCGAAAGGTTAATGGGCACTACAATTCTGTCCCTCTCTCGATCTTACTCTCTGATGGTCAGGAGGTGACTGATGTCCGGAGCATCGCTAACACTCTAGGTGAAAGCTTTTGCTGGGTGTCTAGCACTTCTGCTTGTTCCTCCACCTTCCTGGCCATCAAGACTCGGGCAGAGCAATCACCTCTTTCCTTTCGAACTGACTGTTTCTTTGACTATAATTGTCCCTTTACCCTGGTGGAACTGAAAATGGCCCTTCATCGGTCTGCCAGTACGTCTGTTGGACCTGATGATATTCATTATGACATGCTGCACCATCTATCTCCTGCTTCTCTTGATGTCCTTCTGATTGTCTTCAACCGGATCTGGCAGGAGAATGTTTTTCCTGATGCCTGGCGCCAGGCTATTATTTTACCTTTCTCTAAGCCAAGGAAAGATCCCAAGATTCCTTCAAACTATCGTCCAATTGCCTTGACGAGCTGACTCTTTAAGACCTTAGAAAGGATGGTTAATGCTCGTCTTGTTTGGTTCCTTGAATCAAACAACCTCCTCTCGCCCACCCAGTGTGGGTTCCGTCGACAGCACTCCACCACAGACCACCTAATTCGTCTTGAAACATCTATCAGAGAAGCCTTTCTCAACCGCCAACATCTTGTATCAATATTCTTTGATATAGAGAAGGCTTACGACACAACATGGAGGTATGGCGTTTTGCGAGACCTCCATACATATGGGTTACGTGGCCATCTACCCATGTTTATTAAAAAAAAATTTAATGGACAGGAGATTCCAAGTTCGTGTGGGTTCGACACTTTCCCGTTCTTTTTTACAGGAACTTGGAGTCCCTCAAGGCTGTGTATTGAGTGTCACACTTTTCAGTATAAAGATAAATGCCATCACTGAATAACTCCCTCTCACTGTTGCGAATGGGCTGTATGTCGACGACTTTCACATCTCATGTCAGTCGTCAAACATGAGATATATTGAGCGGCAACTACAAACTGCCCTCAATCGTGTACGGAAGTGGACTCTGGCGAACGGCTTTAATTTCTCTCTCTCTAAAACCGTATGCATGCACTTTTGCCGTCGACGGGGTATTCACCCTGATCCTGAACTTCATATCGGTGAAGTTTTGCTGCCAGTGGTCCCGGAGACCAAGTTCTTGGGGCTTATCTTTGATTGTAAACTTACCTTTATACCACACTTAAAGCAGCTTCGGGTCAAATGCACAAGAGCACTGAACATCCTCCGTGTCTTCTCTTCTACCAGTTGGGGGCAGATTGCTGTTCAATGTTAAAGGTATATCGTGCTCTTATTAGATCGAAACTCGATTATGGATCAATGGTCTATGGCTCTGCCAGACCCTCGGCCTTAAAGATGCTGGACCCCATTCATCATCAAGGACTTCGACTCTGCACTGGGGCTTTCCGTACCTCTCCAGTTCAAAGTATATACATTGAATCTCATGAACCTTCTCTACACCTTCGCCGTTTGCAACTATCTTTACAATATACTTCGAAACTTCGTTCCTTACCAAAACATCCCACCTGGGAATGTGTTTTCCTTCCTCGGTGGGCAGTACTTTTTCAGAACAGACGATCTGTCATTGCTCCGTTTGGCCTTTGCATCCGGGCGCAATTGGATGAATTGGGTCTGTCCTTGGATAACATTGCAGATTCCACAGGTCGGCCCATCCCACCATGGCTTATTACAGCCCCCAAATGTGACTTTTCTTTCAGTCACCTAAAAAAGGCAGATACTCCAGATTGGAAGTACCGTCTTTTATTCAATGAATATCTTTCAAACAATCATTCAATTCCCATTTATACAGATGGTTCCAAATCAGGTAATTCAGTGGGCTCTGCTATGGTTTGCTGTGGTTCAGTAGTTGCGTGCAGAATCCCCTCTACAGCTTCTGTGTTCACTGCTGAACTGTATGCCATATCTCTTGCCCTGGATCATATTGCAGCTGAGCAGTACTCCAACTGCACTATTTATACTGATTCGCTTAGTTCTATACTTGCCTTGGAATTGCTACATGTTGGCTCACGTACTATTCTCGCTGATATTCAAAACCGACTGGCCCATTTCTCATTAACAGCTACTTCAATCCAGTTTTTCTGGATACCAGGCCATGTTGGTATTCGCGGGAACGAGCTTGCAGATATGGCAGCTAAATCTGTCTGCTCCAGCACCATCACCCCTATGCCTATTCCGTACATGGACAGATTGGAGTGAGCAACGCGACAACAAACATTTTCAAATCAAACTCTATATTGGACTTTGGCCATCTAGCTTCCGTAAAGTTCGGAAGGAGGAAGTTGTTCTCACTAGGCTACGCATTTGTCACAGTTTTTTAACTCATCATTTTCTTTTATCTGGAACTGATGCATCAATGTGTAGTTTGTGTAACACTCAAATCACTATCAGCCACGTTTTACTTTCTTGCCATCGTTACAATTCTCAACGACGACAATATTTTAAACATTTTTTCCCAGGGTCAATCTGTAACATTGGACAGTGTTATTGGTAATGGTGACTCTGTCCACCTTGATAACGTTTTTAATTTTTTAATGGCCATTAATCTTTTTAATCTCATTTAAGTGTTGCATATTTATTCATTACACCTTTTTAATTGTGGTTCCTTTTTTACAGTGTTAATCTCTCTCATTCAATTTGACGTGGGAAAATGGCCAGAACATTAGATAACTCGACAACAGGACTGGAAAGGCCAACTTCAGGTGACTAACGCTACTGTTTGAACTATCCGTTTGAACTACACGTTAGTCGTCCTGGCGAGTTGTTATTATACTTTTGCTGCATATCATTTCACACTTTTACTGCTTTACCTTTTAGTACTGGCCATATTGACTCATAACCCGGAACCAGGACTGGAAAGGCCAACTTCAGGTGATTGACGGAGGTTCTTGAACTTACCTGTTAGTTTTCCTGGCGGGTTATGATCATTACCATTTTGCTAGAGTAAATACTTTACAACTTTGTAGACTGGATGTAACCATTGGTTTTTACACCATTTTCTGTTTTAATTGCTGTTTTGTTTTTACGTTCATTTACTTTTACAAATTTTACTCCATTTACTTGACTTTTATCTTTTTACTAAACATTTGGCTACTCATTATTACGATTTTGCTATGTGTCTTTTAAAACTTCTATTCTTTTACATTTTGATACTGGTTGCTATGACACATAACCCGGAACCAGGACTGGAAAGCCCAACTTCAGGTGACTGACGGTGGTTCTTGAACTTCTCTGTTAGTCTTCCTGGCGGGTTATGATCATTACCATTTTGTTGCTAGAGTAAATACCTTACAACTTCTTATACTCTGATTTCTCTCTTAACATTGTAAACTAGATGTCAACATTGGTTTTATACTTTTTTGTTTTACCTTCATTTCCATTTATGTCTTTTACTACAGTTACTTTATTTTTACATTTTTACCGGATGTTTGGCGCAGATAGCCTCGCTGCTTTTTGCCATAAAACACTAAATCAATCAATCAATCAATTATTCTTGTGTGTTCATAGCAATAATACTGCATTAATAGCATTCTATTCATAAACAGTTTGTTACAGGCGGTAGCTGCCTTATTATTTTTGACATTTCTTATCTGCTTTACACATATTGGTAATCTTACAAAAGTACTATAAATAAAGTTCTAGTTATCACTTTCATTGTTAAAACTCTACAGACCTGCTATGCTTTTGGTGTTACACAGTCTAGATAGAAACTTGGATATTGATAAAGTAATCGTACTTCGAATATTCATCAGTACTCTTAAGTCACAAAAATTGTTGTGTTTTATCTTGAATAACATTATTATTATTCCTGTTCCTTGATGTCTCATTCCTAGGCATGACCACTGATATCACTAAATCTGGGGTCGATTAATGCAGTATGTACAGCATAAATGATGTATTGCTGGGTTTTGCACTTAAATAAACGAGATATATATTTTCCTTGATAGATTGAAGACGGAAGATTTCGAAACGTCGTCCTCTAAACTTGTGTCTCCACAACAGGCAGTTGCCGTCCATTCTACTATGTTTCATCCAGATGCGTATATTTTTCTTTCTTTACGTTTTTCTTAAGACACATAATACAGATAGATTATGTACTGCTCTATAAGCCAAAAGAAAATTCGAAAAACTTTTTATAATTTTTTCTAAACAGGCAGCTTTTGTATTGAAAGATAAAATTTAAATTTGTAAGAACGATGACGAAGTCTGACGATTTTCGCATATATGCAAAATCCCCAAAGAACTTATCTACTTGTTTTAGCTCTTTTGAGCACCCAACTTCTAAAGAAAAACATGGCATAGAGAATTTTTGACACAGCCCAATAACTCCAGGGAGTATTTTCTTTGCTAGGCAAGAAGAGAATTCGATTATCTACCTGAGAAGAGCCGTTCTTGTTCGCTTGTTTGAAAGAACCACAACACAGATTCCTTAAGATCTCTACCATCAACTAAGTCTTATTACGTTCTCTATGTATGTTCAACACGACAAAGGATTTGGAGATAAAATCGCATTTATTTCAAAAAACAGTTTATATTATAAAGATTACGTTATTAACTCTAAATCTTAGAAATGCAAGCAGATATAGAATGATGTTTTTGTGCACACGAGATAAATCCTTATATTTTTCGATATTTAGAAATTTTCCATGAAATAAAAAATACTCTACGATAACTCTCTCGATATTTTTCAAAGTGATTATACTTTCACGATTTAAATGTTACGTTCAAATTTACAAGATGCGAAGAACAAGAACCACAAGATTGTCCATGAGTCTTTGAACGATTACAGTTTAACTTAAGCTAAGGTTACACAAAATTCTGTGAGGATCTTTTTTACCTAACAAAGTCTTTCAAGTTCTTGTCTATTTGCTCTTCGCTAAATTATAGAAATGAAAAATGCTTTCGCAATGTATGTCTTTATGAAGTCTTAGAACCATAAGCTAAGATTACAGAAAATTCTGTAAGGATCTTTTTTACACAACAAAGTCTTTCAAGTTCTTGTCTATTTGCTCTTCGCTAAATTATAGAAATGAAAAATGCTTTCGCAATGTATGTCTTTATGAAGTCTTAGAACCATAAGCTAAGATTACAGAAAATTCTGTAAGGATCTTTTTTACACAACAAAGTCTTTCAAGTTCTTGTCTATTTGCTCTTCGCTAAATTATAGAAATGAAAAATGCTTTCGCAATGTATGTCTTTATGAAGCCTTAGAACCATAAGGGGCATTTTGTAAGGAATGATTTCAATACACTGGTTATTTGAGTTGTGTAATTGAAATAGACAAACAATGTGAAGGTATGGGCATAAGAGATAAAACAAAGTACATACTTGTTGTTGTTTTATTAGCTACAGAATAGGCTATCTGTACCCTATCAACCACTGGGAATGGAATCCCGATATTTAGTTTTGTAAGGCCGTAACGTTACCGAGGATCACCGAGAGAAAAAAAAAAAGTACTCAGTGGACAGTGAAATATTTGATGATCACAGTGGGGAAGCAACCATTATTGATTTACATGAAAGGAAATACACTCAAATTTCAATCATGATGTCAAAAAGTATATAGAAAACGTTTTGCAAATTTTATGGCGGATGGTTTGATGAATTGTATGCAAAGGTACTGGAGAGTTACTTGCACTGGATGTTCTTAATTTTTAAGTGCCCCCATATGGTACAGCGGTATGTCTGCGGACTCACACCGCTAAACTCTGGGTTTCGATACACGTGCTGGGCAGCGCAGAGATAGCTCCTTGTGTAATTGTGTGCTTAATTTCCAAACAATCAGTCAATCAATTCTGAAGTGACATAGAATAGGGAAAGCATCTTCTCAGACCACCGCCAACTGGTGAGCTACTCTAATCGAATAATGGGATTTTTTCGTCACTTTTGTAACGCATATTCTGTCACAACGTGAGGATCGCAATTAATATCTCGGATCCACAGTCTGGCACGTTAATCATTAGGCTTCACTCAACCAATTTATGTCAATGGAAATAATTTACTCGTGGTAGATATCAAGCTTACACCTTGTAATAGAATAGGACAGTTTGTTTTTGTTTAATCGAAAAACTGCACAACGGATGACCTCCGCTGTCTTCACTGTAAGTGTTAAACTTGGGCTTTTAATGTTATAATCCTTCAAGCTTAGCACCGGATGGCAGGTGTAATGATTCCTTTAGACGGTTTGTTACAGTTGTAAAGGTAATTGTCTTCTTAGTTAAAACGTTATGTTTTGTAAAGGGTTTGCTACATTTGCATAAATCCAGTTTACTTCTTTTCAGTTAAAAGTTATATTTGATTTGTAAAGGATTTTGTACAATATTGTATTAAGTTTGATTTGTTTTCTTTTTAGTGTATGTTTGCCTTATAAAGGATTTGCTACAATTGTATGAAGTTCAGTTTTTCAGTTATGGTGTGTAATGGGTTTATTACAGTTGTATTAAAATCAGTTTGTTTTTTCAGTTGAAAGGCAGCGTTTAGTTTGTAAAGAATTTGCTATAATTGTATTAAGTTCAATTTGTTTTGTTCTCTGTCGTGGTTTCTAATGGGTTTATGATAACTGTATTAAGCTTAGTTTGTTTTGTTCTTTGTCGTGGTTTGTAATGGGTTTATGATAACTGTATTAAGTTTAGTTTGTTTTATTTCAAATTGAATGATATTATTTATTTTCTTCATGTGACAAAACTTGTTCTAATCTCAGTGGTTTAAATCAGCTTATTTTGCATAAGTTGTTATAATTATCATTAAATATTGTGATCCAGTAGGTGAAGTTATTTTGACCTTACATTTATTCATATATAGTTGATTTATGTTTGCTTTAACCCTCGTTTTGTCGATATGTTTACATACCATTTACTATCACTGGGGTCCACATGTTGCGTCAAATCATCTACGATTATATATTTTCGTGTTACAACACGAACTTTAAATAACTAACCAAATAAACTAATCCAATTGGGAACTGGTTCGGCGGCCCGGTATGGCCAAGTGGGTTAAGGCGTTCGACTCGTAATCCGAGGGTCGCGGGTTCAAATCCCGGTTGCACTAAACATGCTCGCCCTTTCAGCCGTGGGGGGCGTTATAAAGTGACGGTCAATCTCACTATTAGTTGGAAAAAGAGTAGCCCAAGAGTTGGCGGTGGGTGGTGATGACTAGCTGCCTTCCTTTTAGTCTTACACTGCTAAATTAGGGAGGGCTAACGCAGATAGTCCTCGCAGTAGCTTTGCGCGAAATTAAAAAACAAAAAAACAAACCAAACCAGTTACACTTGATGGTGGCAATTTCTACCACCGTGTGACATCACTTTTCGTGCATAATTTGAAAATTTGTAACTTGTAATTGGCTTGAAGATTGGAGCACAGCAGAGGTATCACATGCTCTTGATTTAAAGCACCTTTTTGTTATATGACTACATGTATATTAGCCACACGAGATGCTTAGTTACAGGGGCGGGAAAGTTACGATGAGTTTAATAATAGTAAAACTGCTTTAATTACATTTAGTACGTTCACATATTCTCAGTAATTTAGCTTTCGTATAGTATAAGAAGAAAAACTTGTAATTAGTGTGACTTGCTTTTAGACGTGTGGTAATTGCAAACAAAGAGCACTTGTGTATTTCGTTTTTAAGGTCTTTTTACTTGCATTTAATTCCCAGGTGTGAATTTCACACCAACATCGAAGCTTTCGTGTTCGTATACCTTGTTCTGAATATATAGGTCACCTTTGATCGATTGATAGCTTTGTATATTTGCGAAGAGCTAACTAAAGGCTGTCTGCGCTATCCGTACCTAATTTTAAACTGACAGTTAAGAGGAGAGGCATCTAGTTATTAGCATCCATTGAATATTGAGATTTTAATGTTACTTTTATAACTCACCCACGATCTCGGAGTGTGAATCTGTTTGTCATAGCGGTAACAAGACACAAATCATGGACCCTTGGTTTCATAGTCCTATCAAGGCCATGCACGGCCTGATTCACGTCTGTTTCTTCTGGGACGAAATTCTTAATTATTCATAGAGTCAAGAATCTTTAAGTTGGTTGTGAAGTTTTAAGACATCAGATGACGTTGCTACTAAATCTGGTGAAATGTGGAAGAAGTCAGAATGGACAGTGTAGTGATATGTCTTCAACTGAGGTTGAAACAGACCTTCATCTTACGTCCACCAAACATCCTCGCCCTTCAGCCATGAAAGCGTTATAATGTGACGGTCAATCTCACTATTCGTTAGTAAAATAGCAGCCTACGAGTTGGCGATGGGTGGTGATGACTAGCTGCCTTCCATCTAATTTTTCATTGCTAAATTAGGGGTGTCTATTACAGAGAGCCCTCTTGTGGCTTTTGTGCGAAAAACGAAACAAAAAAATCTTACGCCAGAGTCATAAAATCAGTTGGTTATTGATAATCACTTCTTCTGTTGACCTAAAGTCATTATCGAAAGTATTGCAAGTAGACTAGTTATTTGCAACAGTCTTGTTTTACAGATAGTGGTTATTGCATGTACTTGGACTTTCACGAAATTATTCTGACCGTATAGTGTATGAACATGGATACACCAGAATGATGTGACTCTAGTCTCTGTTTCTATAATATATCTAAATATTAGTTTTTCTATTTGTCTGTACTTCACCTCAGTGGCACAGCGGTATGTCTGCAGATTTATAACCCTAGAAACCAGGTTTTGATACTCATGGTGGGCTGAGCACAGATAGCCCGTTGTGTATCTTCGTGCATAACCACAAGTAAACTGTCCACTCTCTCCTATTCCAGTGATACATAACATTACCACACAACTTACGTAAACAATAACAACAATGAAATGATCACTAAGAAAACTTTAAAACAGGAAACGGAAAGATCTGCAGATACTGTCCTTTCCAGGTAGTAGCGCATGCGCAATGTAATGAATCATTTGGAATTGTATTTTCCAGGTAGTTTTCCATTTTTGGTATAAAAGTGACCGTGGCTAAATTTGATCAATTTTAGTTATTTTTCCTGAGGTTTCTTGAAGTTCATTCTCTCAAAATATCTTTCAGACATTTAATTTATCATCTAGTAATGACAGTTCGTATTTAATTCATTTAATTACTAGTTTATTGTAAATCAGTTGAAATCATAGCTGGTGAGTCTGAGATAACTTCAACAACTATTTGGTGTTGAGCATATATAGACAACAACAATCTATGCGTAATTGACGTTTGAATTGACCACTCAAAACCTTAAATCAATTAGCTTGTATATGATTTCATTTCAGTACCGAGAATGCAGACATAACTGGCTATAAGGTTTAATATTACTTTATGGCAAACAATTAATATTTCTAAGACTGAGGTATCTATGCACTTAATCTAACAATAAGTATTGAGTGATGTTTTACTTAGATTAATGTTAACTCACAGTTAGCTAACTAATTACAAATTATGATATCAACTAATTATAATAACGAGATCTAGTATTGAACTAAACTGGTAGTTGGTAGTGGAGGTGGTGGACAAAGTGTAGTTGAAATATTATTATACACTCTTTTTTTTTGGGGGGGGGAATTAATAATAAACAAAATGTAAGGGACCGAATATATAATATGGTGTTTAAAGATATAATAAGTTCAATACTATTAGCTTGTGACAAAATAATTGAATATAATCAGCAACTTAAAGAAGGCGTTAACACCATAAGAGAAACTACTTTTATTCACTCTTTTACATTAATCACAGCCTAAGGATCATAACTCGTATATACATTCGCTAACAAACTCAGAAGGATCAAAAGGTAAATATTGAGGTGATTTACGTGAAGTCTCACGTTCAAAATATTAAGCAATAAATCTCTAAAAGTGTATGTGTGTTTTCTTATAGCAAAGCCACGTCGGGCTATCTGCTGAGCCCACCGAGGGGAATCGAACCGCTGATTTTGCGTTGTAAATCCGAAGACATACCGCTGTACTAGCGGGGGGCGTGAAAGTATAACCCTTTGCAGTAAGCTCGAACTTATTGTTTCATTCTGTAGATAAAATAAACAAAAGATAAAGCGTGAACAGGCTGGAGTATTTATCCTCCAAGGCTAACCACCTAAATGCAGTGACCTGAAGAATCAATATGAAATTTCACACTAAAATACATCAAATATTTTAATTTCCAGCGGTAATTTGAAGTAACGCGGCAAAGTTTGGCACAGGATACCACACAGATGATGTTACCAGCTGCTTTAGTGTTTAAGTTCGACTCAGATTAACCGAACTGTCTTGTATTTTTCAGATATGAATTACATGATGTTTTGCTTTTCTCACACACACAAGGAAATTAAATTTCTCAGTGTCTCTTATGCAGCTACTTCAGAAAAAAAAAAGATGACATATGTTTCATAGATTAGTTCAAGCAAACTTTATAACAACTGAGTAGAAAAAAAAGCTACTTATGGTGAAGTGACAAAAAATACATTGTTTACCTTGTAATGCAAAATGTGTTGTGTCAAAATGACATAACTGGTAAGACACGTGAAACTGGTTTAAACCATTTTAAGGCATTTTAATAGTGAGGTATTAACATTGAAATGGTTGTTGGTTTATTAGGATGAAATTATATTTTTTTAATCATACTCATAATGGTCAAAGATATATTATAATTTAGATAATAAAAATATATCAACCTCCGATTTGTAAGACATAAACCGTATAATCATGGAATATTGTATGGAAATGATGTCTACAACTACAATAAGTTTTCACACGTTTTATTTTTCTGTTATTAAGCACAAAACTTGTTTGTTTTGTTTTTGAGTTTCGCGCAAAGCTATACGAGGGCTGTCTGCGCTAGCCGTCCCTTATTTAGCAGTGTAAAAACTGGAAGAAAGGCAGCTAGTCATCACCACCCACAACCAACTCTTGGGCTACTTTTTCACCAACGAATAGTGGGATTGACCGTAATACTATAACACCCCCAAGGCTGAGGGGGCGAGTATGTTTGGTTCGACCGGGATTCGAACCCGCCACCCTCGGATTACGAGTCTAACGCTTTAACCCAGCTGGCCATGGCGGGCCCGAAGCACAACCCTACGCAACGGGCTATCTGTACTGTGCCCAGCACTGGTATCGAAACCAGATTTTTAAACTTATTATCCACTGGTGGGAGTGACAGATTTACAGGACTTATATATTTTATTATGCAGTTATGACCTATGAGAGGAAAAAGAAAGCCTTGATGAGATAAGAAAGTGATTCAAACTGTCTTTTCATATAAATGATTTTGAAAATAATATTTTTTTCTAATATCTAATCAGTATGACGAATGTAAAAAAAAAAAAAAAATACAAAAATGTACGCTATCAGGTGTCAAAAAGTCTAAATCTAGAATAAGCGCCAGTGTTTCAAGACACATGCACGATGTACTTAAATAGATTTCGACACACAGTATAGTCGAATGTAGCTCCGTGTGCTATGATGACTGAGTTAGAGCCGGAAGTATACTGTAATCTACACATTTTGGCCACGAACGTGACTTCAGACCGTAAATCACTAACTTGTCATCAGCTTCATGTGTTACTGGAAATTGGAGGAAATTATCTTTTTTTTATAAATACTGAATCCAACACTGGAAATTCTGACGTGTCGTGGGCTATTTCTATTCGGAAAGAGATTAGAAAAGTTTTGTTAGAAGTCTTATTACTTCTGAGCATCATAAATCAGTTTCAACGACAATCACTGATTATAGAGGAAATATATTGAGATATTTTCTGTTGGAAATATTTTTATACCATTAACTTACAAAGCATAAAACTGGAGAATTTTAGAAATAATAAAATTCACACTAATGTTTTTTAAAATAATTTTTGGTAAGAACAGATGTCATATTAAGTAACTCCAAAGTTTGATTATAGGTTAATGATTTATTTAATCTATACAAAATGTTGGGTTGCATGGAATATCTTATAACATTATGAAATTTGAGAAAAAAAAACGCACAAAAAAGCTTCAAACTGCTTAAAATTTCAAGTATTTTTAATTCCTTTATTGGGTTTTTCTATAAACAAATTGTTTTAAGTTTATTTTTCAATCAGAAATTCAATTTTATAAGCAAACTTTATTATGACAATTATAGTGCTCACTCTACTGTGACGAAATAGTAAGTTAACATGTTGGTTTTGTTTGTTTTGGAATTTCGCACAAAGCTACTCGAGGGCTATCTGTGCTAGCCGTCCCTAATTTAGCAGTGTAAGACCAGAGGGGAGGCAGCTAGTCATCACCACCCACCGCCAACTCTTGGGCTACTCTTTTACCAACGAATAGTGGGATTGACCGTCACATTATACACCCCCACGGTTGGGAGGGCGAGCATGTTTAGCACGACGCGGGCGCGAACCCGCGACCCTCGGATTACGAGTCGCACGCCTTACGCGCTTGGCCATGCCAGGCCGCAACATGTTGGTATTGAGTAAATTATTATAATAAATCTAATGGAAGTTAGTTTTATAAGTAAATAACGTACACGTAACTCTACGCCATTGCACTAACGTTTGTATTCAACATCTACATCCGTTTACTGCTGACGGGCCCGGCATGGTCAGGTGGTTAAGGCACTGACTCGTAATCCGAGGGTCGCGGGTTTGATTCCCCGTCGCACCAAACATGCTTGCCCTTTTAGCCGTGAGGGCGTTTTAACATGACGGTCAATCCTACTACTCGTTGGTAAAAGAGTAACCCAAGAGTTGGCGGTGGGTGGTGATGAATAGTTGCCTAGTCGTAAACAGCAAAATTAGGGACGGCTAGCGCAGACAGCCCTCGTGTAGCTTTGCGCAAAATTGAAAACAAACAAACAATACTGCTGACGACATCTGGCACTCTGTATCGACCAGTCGGATTTCTGTTCTATCATTTTTGAATGTGTTCTTAGACTTTTTACATTGTGCAGTACATGTCAAATGTATGAATCTACATTTTACGTGTACAATAATAATTTACCTTGTAGAATTGTTATGGTTATACTAAGTTATTTATATTAATAGTGATGCATTCACCCTAATGTGAATGTTAGTTAGATTCTAAGCACTTTCAAACATTACTGCATCACAAAGAAAAGACCAGTAACTGCTTATGCATTTCTGTTATCAGCTGTGAGATAAAGTTGCACTGTCATCAGTGAAGTAGCTCAGAAAATGACTGAAATGGGGAAAACTCTCTTCTAAATGTGCTTGGATTACTGGATTTTAGATTTTTCTTAACAAATACTCTTGTAAATGTAAGTTTACACTAAATAATACCACACATTATCAATAACATGCAAGAGTGTAGCATGTACTAAAAATGTAATGTATTAATAGCATAAAAAACACTTTACCTTACAGAATGTTGAATATGTTACATTAAAATTATATTGAATATATAAATCACAATGTCATCTATTTTTGTTATAATTTTGTGATTCGCAGCATGATATCACTGAAAATAAGAAACATTTTTGGAAAGTTATGTACAAAATATTCATCAAATGAGATCTCAAAGATTTGTTAAGATCTGGGATTTTAAATTTTTCAAAAACAAAGATATCTCTTGTATTTAACTGCACTAAAAATGAAAGAATATAGATCAATTTGGGGTACCAGGACCATCCAGAATGAGAACTTTAATAAGGCATACACCGGCCTTGGTAATTAAATAGTGGTGTTTTGTAACAGGTGATAATACATGAACCCAACAGACAATAGAAAAACATATATGTGGCTCTGTGAACAGTATGAAACATAATCAAGAAGAGTTTCCATATAGAAAAGTGACGTAGGTCACGTGTAAACATATTGTTTTAATAAAAAATCCATTCAACCATTTCATATCTGAAGCTAAAAAATGAAATGGGTAAGAAAAATGTATACATGAGATGCTACAACATAGTATGATTATACGATAAATAAACAGAGTGATTCTGTGGTTAGAAATAAGAAATTAGTTATTATATAAGTAACGTCAATAAAACTTTCTAGCGAGTTTCGTATGGAGAATGAGCAAATTAGAGCAAGTTCCTTGTGACCAACATTAGTAAAAAATACAATGAATGACATAGAAAATATATAGCTGGAAGTAGGCTTTAGTCTCGTCGTGATTAATTTAAACAGATATTTTATTACTATGATTAGAACACGGTAAAGCGTTGTACACTGATTTGACAAAATAACATAAGTAGCAATGTCTTATAAGTGTAGAAGTTTGTTATTGGCCAACAATCACAAATAATGCGATGATGGATCCGTTAAGAAGATCGAGATTTTGTTTTTAATTGGAGTGCTGGACTTGAAATACTCAACTTAGAGTATCGTTGCGGACTCTAATAGTACGTGCATGTGTCATTGGAATTTACTTATTGATTGAAATTATACTGATATCAGAGCACAAGAGGTACATAATACACTTGCGAATAGTTTACAAGTTCCTTAGTTTCTATGCCCTGGTGCTAATTATTTTACTTCCCTCGGTAGCTTTTCGGTATTCGACCACCATTTCAATCTTACTTTCAAGTGAGTAACAAAACCGTAGGATATCAAGATAGAATTAGCTTTTTTTCATTATTTAGCAAAAGCAAAAAGTGTGTAAGTAGAGTATCAGTTTCCTAATTAGTGCTTTATGCATTGATTAAACTTCGCTAATAATACTGTATACCTTATGTTGTACTAATACTGTTCTATAAGGCTCAAAATTAGACTAGGATTAAGGTAATTTAAACTTATGAAGGCAATACTAAAGATAAGTTACCACATGGTCACTGACTTTACCAGTTCAGGACTATACAGTGGCAAAAGTTTCATATTCACTGCTTTCAGTGTGACAAAATTACGGCAGCGCTTCAAAGTATTTATTTGGGGGGAGGGTATAATTTCATGCTAATTCTAAAATTCCAACTAGTCTTGTTTATTTTACGAGTTTAGTTTGAAATAGTTTCTTCTTCTATGAGCAGTGGTGTTGGATAAAGACATCAAAACTCTCAGTACAACAAAATTTCCTAACCTGGTATTGAGCATGTATTCTAATATATTTTTTCATAGTCATTACTTGTCTCTCTCTCTTTGAGAGAACTTGCAGTTTGTCGCACAGTTTTGTTACACTAGTATCAGTATAATTAGAGATTCATACAGTGTTTCTGTAAACACTATTGGATTCCTGTACACGCCAAAACTTCTCCTCTGCGTAGTCAATAGTTATTGTCGACAATTTTCTGAAACAGCATTTTGATGTTGGTTAAGAACTCTTCATCATATTTTTCATCTGATGACTGTCCTCTTTTTCTTCTCATGAATGTATCTCCTATTCTAGTCTTTCATGTTGTCTTTGTTGCACCTTTCGCCTTCTAAATCTTCCAGGGAGAATATCACTTCCTTAAGTTTGCTTAGAACATTGTCCTTCCTGGTACTGCTCATGTTTATTACTTATGATTCATGTGGTCTGTGTGGCTTATGTTTGGATTACAGTTGAGCACAATCGGATAGTATTTGGAATTTCCACCACAAATCGAGAGAGCGACTTAACTGGACTCATTCAGGATGTCCTTTCTTTGATGGTGCCTATAGGTTTCTTGTATGGCAGTTCCTCTGAGGCGTATTTCCATGTCAGAATGAAAATGGTCAAATATTTAATAAATATTTAAAAATGTCAATAACTTCCACGAAGAGACGAATTTTGGCTGTCGTGAAATCTTATCGAGGAAATACGTTTTCAAACACATATTTTTATTTGTGTATTTATTAATTCTCTATTTTTGTATACTTTCCGTATTGAACATTTTAATTAAATTTCTTTCGATATCATTTTTTCTTCCATTATTGAAGTGTTTTCAGATTATCTGTCGAATTTTAGTGCAACGTAGAAATGTTAGAAATATCTTCTGTACTGTTTCATAACAGTGTAAAGTAAGCTACATCGAAAAGCATGCAGTAAAAATCATTGTGTGTGAAAAACAGCGAAAATGGCCCATTCTGTGGCTTAGTGGTTAATAAGAAAAGTTAATCACTTGTTGTCCTTAAAAAAGTCAAATCTGTAACTGTACTGGATCCATTTCAATCAAGAAATTTGGTATCTAGTTTGTTTTTTGTTTTTTTTAAAGACTGCTTAAAGCCAAGAATAATTTCATGAGAATATATCTATTATGCAAGTTTCCTAAAATAAGTGTTACGTTTTTAAGCCCGCATTTCACTTATATAGCAGACTGTATATTTTAGCTACATATTTTTGTTATATTTTTAACTTGAATGCTTCTATAAAAAGAAGACAAAAAAATTATAGGCAGGGAAACTGATCGTTTCAATTCGACTATTCAAAAAACAAAAAAACGTGTTCTTCGAGAATAAACATATAAATAGAGGTGACATTACAAAGTTAACAATTTAAAAAAATATTCGTCATTGTAATTATTTTTATTTTGCAGATAGCCCGATGTGGCTTTTCTATAAGAATAAACAACAACACACACACTCTTTTAACACTAAAGCTATATGACTTCTTTGCCTATCTTATAACGTTAATAATTCAAGTTCTTGAATTATAAAGGAATGACTAATTTTTGTAGTTATATAAAGAAAAAAAATCTTAAAAAGATTCCAGCCTAATCGGCACCAAACATTAGGAAATTGATTATAAGAAATTTACCGTGCATTAGCGAAACTTGGCTCGGTTTTCACAATCACATTGGCAGTGTTACAAGAAGCATTATTTTTAATTGGCTTATGGCTACGTAACTAATGAGATATTGACATGAACATTCTTTATTTTCATAACCTAAGTTCCAGAGCTGATAATTTTTTAGAAAAACTTCCGCCAATAAGCGGAATGTTTATTAACGAATAATAAAAAAGTGTGCTCAAATTAAGGTATAACGTAAATAAAAAAGTGGCTGTAAACTAAATGCAGTCGGGAATCAAACAAAAACTACTTATTGAAAATCTCCTCATCTTCATCGGTATTCAGTCCATGTCGTCCCCCAGTGGCACAGCGGTATGTTTGCGGACTTACAACGCTAAAAACCAGGGCTAGATATCCTTGGTTGGCAGAGAACAGATAGTTCTTTGCGTAGCTTTGTGCTCAACTACAAACAAATAAACAGTCCATATTTTGAGCCAGGGAGGGTCAAGTTCAGCGTATTGAAAATAATAGAAGTTTGTTTCTTTGTTGAATTTCGCATCATGGCTACAGAGGTAAGATCTGCACTTAGCTTTGCTAATTTCGAGGTGGTAAACTTTCACCCCACCCCAAATATACAGATCATGCACTTGTTAAGATAACTTAGTAATTAGTAGACAAGGTGTATATAATAACCCATGCCATGTAATGTACGAAATAAAAGTTTATGTTTCCTTACCTTTTTCCCTAGTGTCATAGCGGTATGTCTGCGGACTAACAACGCAAAAACCGGCTTTCGATACCCGTGGTTGTCAAAGTACAGATAGCCAATTTTCCAGCTTTGTGGTTAAGAACAACAACAAAACAAACGAAGCCTTACCTTGGGTAGGTTACGATGGACAGCCGATCGATGTATACCTGTAATACACCACGTTTTCATCTAGCTCAATTCATCCGGAGAAAGAACTATATAATTTATAGTTTTGTACCTGTGAGAGATACAGATGTCAGGAACGGAACATAGAAAAGAAGAAGAATCCATTCTAGAATCTACAGAGAAAGGTAAAATATCTAGCATTTTCTAGTTATCATTAGTAAAATATCTAGCATTTTATAGTTATCATTGGTAAAATCTCTAGCATTTTATAGTTGACATTGGTAAAATCTCTAGCATTTTGCAGTTATCATTGGTAAATTCTCTAGCATTTTCTAGTTATCGTTGGCAAAATCTCTAGCATTTTCTAGCTATCATTGGTAAAATCTCTAACATTTTTTAGTTATCACTGGTAAATTCTCTAGCATTTTCTAACTATCATTGGTAAAATCTCTAGCATTTTCTAACTATCATTGGTAAAATCTCTAGCATTTTCCAGATATCATTGGTAAAATCTCTAATATTTTTAGTTATCATTGGTAAAATTTCTAACATTTTCTAGTTATCATTGGTAAAATCATTAGCATTTTCTACTTATCTTTGGTAAAATCTCTAACATTTTCCAGTTATCATTGGCAAAATCTCTAACATTTTCCAGGTATCATGCAAGTTATTTGTTTTAGGACAAAGCAACGTTATGTTAGTTATCTGCAATATCCATCGCACGAGATTGAATTCTCAACTTTAGCATTATAAATCCTTGTAAATAATGTCTTAAAAATAATTATTTTGTGTTATATACGCACAGAATCGAACGCCAAAGCTTAGCATTATAAGTCCCCAGACTTACCTGTATCCCACTTGAGGACCGTACAAATGATGTCTTACAAAGTAATTTTGCAACCGTAAGAAATATAATATCCCACCCCCAGTGGCACTGCAGTATATCTACGGCCTAACAACGCTAGAAACCAGGTTTCGACACCAGTGGTGGGCAGAGCACAGGTAGCTCATCGTGGAGCTTTGTTATTAATTTTAAAATAATAAAGAAAAAAGAAATGTAACAAGTCCTGAAGTTCATTTCTGGTTAATAATGAAATAGAGAACAAATACTAAATTCTGCAAGTCTATTCTTTGCACAAAAATTACCGAAAGAAACATACACCTTTGGAATTCTGATCCTCAATAGGTTTCGCCATCATCTGTCTAGAAGGAAGCTCATTGATATGCATAAGTTATGCTCAACTAAACATTTGGAAGATCTCTCGTCACACTAGCGAAGCTGTACTTCCACAAGTTGCTGCAAGTGCTGTTTTATTTCTAAACGTCGAAGAATCTCCTTCTTTCAGATGATAAAATCATAGCTTACATAGAAACTCGTGGCTCAGTCAATAATAGCTTTTGGTTTGCCAGTTTTTTCACACATTGAAAACTAATACTAAATACTGTTTTATTCTTTCGGAGTTTGTTTGTTTGTTTTTTTGGACCGCAGTTTTGAAATAAAACCTGTTCGGTTTCAGATTAAAAAATATAATTATTTTATTTATTTTCCAAGAATTTGGTATATTTTTTATTAATGATTGTGAGAAGCCTACCAATAAATATCGAGAAGACTCAGGAACTTTATAAGCATTAACATGAAAAACACGGAATATGTATGTTATTATTAATATTGCAATATCACAAGTGTTAATAATACTGTAATACTAAATTTCAAGATTTACTATAAGTGTTGCTTTAAAAGAAAAGAAGCAGAAACTTTACATAAGAGGACCAAAAACACCCAAAAAATACATATACAAATTTGTAAAGATACACACACATACATGGATACACGTATATATGCTAGGATTTACTTGTATGGCTGTTACGTTCGTGATACAGGGAACTGGAATTGAAGAACATGTTCCATATATATTGAGAAAAAAATAATTATACAAAGGATTTGGATGGAACTTTGTTCTTGAATATGAACCACACATTGAAATGACGTGTCCAGAAGTGAAGTTTCGTGATGTGTTGAGTTGAGGTCGCGTTTCGGTGATTCTTTTGGTTTTGTTCTTTTTACGGTTTTTCAGTGCTTATACATGGTAATTTATGCGTGTATACACTTTGAATTTAGCTTTTACACGCTGCGCCATACACTACACTTTAGTTGGTATTCTACGTTCTGTTATAGACATATTCTGCAGCGTCATTCTCTAAGATGAAGCATATAGACCATTACTATTCAATCCAACACGAACATCACAAATTCCTATACTTTCAGATCTTTCTTGACCTCTGCTGTAATCAAACGTTAAACTCACAGACGTATCTTCCAGTCCCCAAACTCAAATGATTTGTTCTTATATGCCACGTTTCTTCTGAAATTCTAAATACTACCTCCATATCTAGCCCCATAGTATTCTAAATACTACCTCCATATCTAACCCCCATAGTATTCTAAATACTATCTCCATATCTAGCCCCCATAGTATTCTAAATACTACCTCCATATCTAGCCCCCATAGTATTCTAAATACTACCTCCATATCTAGCCCCCATAGTATTCTAAATACTACCTCCATATCTAGCCCCCATAGTATTCTTGCAGAAATGTTCACATTCATTAGACAACGTTTACTCCACTACACGAGTTTCTTTTAATTTCAGTATTAAATATTCTCTCAGACTTCTTAGAAAACTTAATGAAAAGCAACTGAGATACATTCACCAAGTCTTACTGTTTGAGTTTAACTTACAGAATCAGATCATATCTAATTCTATGAACTTAAAAAGATCCACGACCATAAGTTTTGTTCACGATGAAAGAACGTTCTTTCATCCACCTTAATTAAACCTGTGGAAATTGCAGATGACTTTCGCAAAACAGCGATAACCAATCTTGACAAGAAGACTGCCGTTATAAATTCTGAACACGCAATATCTGAAGCCGAACAACAAGAACATGATGTTTTCATCAACAAAACTAAAGCAAGAGGAAAAAAAATCCCAAACACATCGACAGATTTCCATTCAACGTGAAAAACATTTATCTAACCAGAATTTCAACACTTTAACAATTCTAACATAAACTCTCAAAGACAAATAGAACGCATTTCTGTTCTTCTTAATTCAATTTTTATTTTTTATCTAAGTAATTCAATTTGAAAGAAATATCGTCAATCTCTCCTCCAAAACATTATCTTCAGGTAAAGTTTATGTTTTTAGTAAACGTTTCAGCTTCTGTCCCACTCCGAACAATCTACACAGTTTTTCGAAATAATTTCCATGTTTCAAAACTTTTCTCACTGACCAAAACTTCGTGGTTTTTTACAAGCTCTCTAATACTAATTCTCAAGACCTACAATCCACGAGATAAATTCATTTGGTCTCAGCCCGAATCAGAGAACCAAACCTAGAATATTTATAACTGTCATCAAAAATGAAGTGATTAGAATAATTAATTCTGATTTACATATTAACAGAGTAGACATGTAGATAGAAACGTCTAGTTTCCTTTGGTAATGTAGTGATATTGCTCGTACTGACATTATTGGACAGATATAGATGCATATTACAAATAACACTTACTCTACAGATAGATATAGATGCATATAACAAATAACACTTACTCTACAGACAGATACAGATGCATATAACAACACTTACTCTACAGTCGGATGTTTAGGTGAGTTTTATAGATTTTATATAGATAGTTGAAACTCTAGTGTTTTATTTTCTGGCTACGACTTTAATCCCACGACCCTCGGTTTGCGACTGGAACGTCCTCGTTACTAGTATTTGAAAATACTGACCTCATATGAAACATCAAACACACCGACAAAAATTTTTATTAGTTTACAGGGTGTCCGAAAAGCCTGGAACAATAGGTGACTTGCAGTTTTTTAAATTGCGGATACGTGACTTATTGGCGTTGTCAAAGCACGAAAAAGTCGAGATAGTTCTGCTGTTAGTCCAAACTCGTTTCGAATTACATGGACAGCATATGGAAAACATTCTGTGAAATTCGTTGAAGTGCATATGGTTCCTGTACACATGAGCGACATAGCAATATACACGACAGAATAGATGACAAGACTGTGTTTTTTCTTTCAGAATACATAGAAGACCAGGATTATCTCTGAAAGAACAATTATTTTCTTTTCCTTAAAGAACACTACTTGTAATGAGAGTTTCTGCTTACTAACGTATCCAGTAAATTCGAAACTTTTTTACCAGCAATAGCATATTATGTATCGACATCTACTTTATTAAGAATGAATATATAGAACGACTAAAATGGAGCGAAAGAATACAAAATGCACTCCAAATAGAACGGTCTTTCGTACTAACACGTTTCTCCGTTTTGGACACGTCATATTTTCAAGGTGATAATTCTGGTAAAAATCAAGAATTGCAAGCAACACAAGAACACTCAAACCATATTTTATTTGATAAAAAAATATAAATCGATCATAGTATTTGTAGGATCTCCAAGATGTGGTTTGATTTTGGTTTTTCCTAAGCGCGGAGCTACACAACGAGCTGTCTGTGTTCTCCCCATAACGAGTATCGAATATTCAAAAAAATATTTCACCTATATGCTTTTAATATGGTATATTTTTATAAAATTATTCTCTAACATTTTATTTCATAGGCAATATTACTCTACGCGTTTTATATATTTATGTATGACTATAAATTTCCATTTTCTTTTATATGCATAGAATTGAGATTACGTACAATTTTGATTTTCAATTGTTCCTTTGAATGTGAATTTGTTCACTATTGTCGTTTTACATCAATATTTACTTGGAATTTCACTATTTGTTACTCTCTTATTTCTACTCATAATATTGCAATAACACATATGAGAGTCCCAATTTTTAAAAGTTGTAGGCAAACTCCCCAGTTTGTTTTGAATTTCGCGCACAGCTGCATAAGGGCTATCTGCGCTAGCCGTCCCTAATTTAGCAATGTAAGACTAGATGGAAGGCAGCTAGTCATCATCACTCTTTTAGTAACGAATAGTGGGATTGACCGTCACATTATAACGCTCCTACGGCTGAAAGGGTGAGCGTGTTTGGTGCGACGGGGATTCGAACCTGCGACCCTCCGTTTACGAATCGAGCGCCTTAACCCATCTGGCCATGCCGGACCACCCTAGTAGGCGGAATTATTTATATAAGGGCTAAACCAGAATTTAGAGATCTTGTTTCATCAGAAGTGCGTGTTTATTCGCAAAAGAGAGGTAGAAAACAACCAAAAACTAAAAATCAAGCTTAGGGGTTTCTCTATTATTTACAAAATAAAATAAGCAGAACAAAAATAAACATATTAATAAACAACAGTGAATAGCGTTATTTAGTTTTATGTTGCAAACACTTATTATATTTCCCTCAGTACAGATAATTTTAGTTTTTTAAATTAACCACAGACGTATTAAGATATTTATATACACTATGTACATTGCTGGCCAAAATCTTAAAGCCAGTGAACATAAAGAAAAAATATGCATTTTGCGTTGTTAGACTTAACCACTTATTTGAGTAGAGCTTCGAAAGATCAAAATAAGAAAAGGGAAAATAAAAATAAAAAACGTTTTTAGCATTTAATAGGGAAAATGTGAAATTAGCCTAAATACTAGCTGGTCAAAAGTTTAAGACCATACTGAAAAGAAGTCCTAAACAGGGTAGAAAATGCCCAACAAGAGGTATCAGTAGTGAGTTGCTCGGCCGTCATTGTGAATAACTTCAAAAATTCGCTTTGGCGTGGTCGACATAAGCGTTTGCAGAAAGCTGGATGGAATGGTATTTCAAGTGGTGAAGATGGCTTCACGAAGATCATGCACTGTTTGGAATTGACGTCCATTTTTATAGACTTACATTGCCATCCACCCCCAAACAGTTTAAATGGGGTTCAGTTCGGGCGAACACGCTGAATGGTCCAAAAGAATCACGTTATTCGCCATGAAGAGTTCCTTTGTCCTTGAGGCATTGTGGATTGCAGCGCTGTCCTGTTGAAAAATCCAGTCATTTCCACAAAAGCGAGGGCCTTCAGTCAATAAGAAAGCTCTCTCCAACATACCCCTGTATGTTCTGAAGTTCCATTGTTCTATGGAAGGAGAAAGCATCTAATATCATAGTGAAACCTCCTCCACTGTGTCGTGTAGAAAATGTCTCCGGTGGGTTATCCTTATCGTGCCAGTAACATCAGAGAACAAAACCTTCATCCCCTTTTCTACGTCCCATATTTGGTGCTTCTCAGCAAAGTTTAACCCAGCTGTTTCGTGGTGTGGAAGGAGACGTGGCCTTTGCACGGTTTTCAAACCTTTTCTTGTAGATGCAGCATTCTGCGTTTTAATCTGGTTCGACGATCCCTTGCCGGAAAACCCGCCAAACCTCCTCTTACCAGCCGACCACTGGTTCCGTATCCCTCAGTTGAGAACAGCAGTTTTACTACGCCTTGTTTTGAGAGAGACCTTGTTTTTGCAGCTCGACAATTCTGCCACGTTCAAAGTCTGTCAATTTTTTCGCCTTTGCTACGTTTTTACCCAATGTAACACAAGAGATGTCAGTGGGAGATGTTGACAACGCTAATGCTTGAACACAAATGACTAAATTTTGCTACGTGTTTACCGATTAACGCTTCATATCAGTATGGTCTTAAACTTTTAGCCAGCTAGTATTTAGGCTAATTTCATAGTGTTCACATTTTCCCTATTATATGCTTAAAAAGTTTTTATTTTTATTCTCCCTATTCTTACTTTCATCATTCGAAGCTCTACTCAAATAAGTGGTTGAGTCTAGCAACACAAAATGCATATTTTTCTTTACGTTCATTGGCCTTAAGATTTTGGCTAGCAGTGTATACGTGTATAACTAGGTCCTTCATTCCTACCGACATAAGTGACAGTTCTCTCAGTCGTAATACTAAAACAGACTTACAACATACTCCAAGTATTTATTTCACTTTATATAGTTTAGTTTCTTAAATCAGCAAATAGTACATTAATGAAATTGTAATTAGGGATACATTTTTTATTTTTTTATATTTGCTTTTGATCTAAATGAATAAGTAACCATATTTCTTTATAAAGACATAATTTTATGTTGTTATTTTTTACATCGTCTGCATTTACTTTAGAGTTTGGTTGCCTAACTGCTGAAGAGCATTAAATAATTACATTTACCAACCAAAGATTCATGATCATATATCAATAAACATGAATATTCTGCATGTTTCTGTTGATCTTTGATTGCAATAGACCTTCTACAAAATAACATTACAAATAAATGTGACTAGAGCTTGTCTTCTTTTTTATTGGCAGAAAAAAGCTAGTAAGTTGCACTCATGGCATTTATTCTATAAAGGTCCCCCAATTATGTTCGGACATAATAACTGGAAATACATTACATTTCTGAAAAGAAAATTTGACCCCCATAATGGTTAATACATAAAGATTCAGAGCTCCACCATTTAAAGTGCTTTGTGATTCCATGATAATGATATAAAACTAGATTTTCAAAACATTTCTTTTTCTTTTTTTTTACTTGCTAAGTGCCAGAGTCACATTTTACTAAGGATATTTTTATCCTCGTTTGATCATTTTAGAATTACAGTTCTCTCAGAAAGCTAAAGAAAGATATTTTCGAAAGCAAAACGAAACAAATTAGCCAAAAAGAACGCCTTTTGTCACTGAGGCCATTAGAATTGTACGATTCGTCAAACACGACTCAGAACATATCAGTGTTAAGTTGCTTTACGAGCTCCTTGCTAGTGTTGATGGAAGAGAACGGAGCTTTCAATCTTAGTGAGAACAAATGGTCTATATGGAGGCCCCATTAAATCTATGTTAGGATCAGAGCATTAGGACAACACAGTGCACACGTTTTCATTACAAACAGACAGATTTTGATAAAATCGTACGATAACAAGGATTATGAATCGATCTTTTATAATTTATGAGTGAGTTTGGAAATTCATTTTTATTTCACGAATCTGATGCACAACCACAGAATAAAAAGAAACAAGTCTAAATGATTACCAACTTCAAATTCACGAATCTAAATTCTGTATATCTCAATTATTTTAATAGCAATAAAATATTTTATTAACTAATTTGTTTTAATATTAAATCTGACAATCAGTCTTTGGTTTTAATTAACTAATCAATAATTTTTTCATTATAGGATTGACCTTTAATTATTTTTGTATCACAGATTGCTCGTTTAAGAAATAAGTTTCGCTAAAAAAATGAATGCATTATTATAAAGCTAAAAAATTGAAAAACTGAAAAAGTAATAATGCTTCACATAACCCTTCTAATGAATGGTTTAAATTATACATTGCTGTATTTTACTCGGTTGGCTGTGTTGGCTTATTCTTGCCTGTATCTGTTGTCGTGTACTGACTCAAAGATTATCTAGATAACACATCATATGCGTGCATATATATATATTTAAATGGAGTGATTTGTAAATTTTTGCTAAGTTTGACACTGTTGTTATATACTAATTTGGCCCGCATAGCCACATGGATTAAGGCGTTCGACTCGTAATCTGATGGTCGCGGGTTCGAATACTCGTCAATCAAACATGTCCGACCTTCCAGCCGTGAGACGTAATAATGTGACATTGGATCCACTCCTCCTTGGTAAAAGTGTAGCCTAAGAGTTGGCGATGGGTGGTTATGACTATCTGCCTTCACTCTAGTCTTACACTGCTAAATTAGGGACGGCTATCGCAGGTAGCCCTCGTGTGCTTTGCACGAAGTTAAAAAACAAATTACTAATTTTAGTATATTTGGTATTTAGTGTTTTGTTCCTTTCTGATTTAGTCATTGTTATGTGTACATATTGCTAAATAAGGATTAGGATTTGTCTCTTCATCTACAAATGTATTCAAAAATACTCGACAAGTCGTGAGAAAATTGCGATACGTTATTACATGTCGGAAGTGTCGACCATAAAAGTGTAGGTACGTTCTAAATGTACAATTCTTTTGTTTCAGAAAGATAAAGAATCGTTAAAGTGTTTTTGGTTTTTGAAGATCGCAGTGAAATAAACTTAAGAAAAAATCAATAAATATATCATAATATGTACATATACGCACGTGCATGTGTGTGTGTATATATAATATGCAACTTTGCTCGTAATTGTTCTTTTTTATGGTAAATTTCACAAATACATGTTGACAAGTAGAAAATTTGACGGACTGTAAAGTCTGTCTACTAGAGAACATGCCACACAATTTTCGAAGCGCTGTAGCCTTGTGCACGGAAACGATAACGTTTGTTGGAAATGAAGGTTGTTTGAAATTGTCAATAACGAGAATATACCAAGGGCATTCCCTATATGACTACAGAAACATCTTGTACCGCACATTCTTCAACTGGTTTTCTTATTTGCCGTCGAAGAGAATTTTTCTTGGATAAGTGGACATGACATTCATCGATGTTTATGAGGAAGGAAAACCATTAACACCGACGTATTTCAACTGGGGCTTATATTTAAGATGACACTTTTCTGCCCTTTGAATTACGTACAAACTCAGCGTGAGAAAACATGCAGTCAGTGATTTTTACTTTAAACATAAAGTTTATGTTGTAGGAGTTTTGTTATAACAACCAAAAAAATGTTACATCATGTCATGAAATACTAAGTGATCATTTGATTGTGGTATCTTGTTTTATTAGACCATGTCAAGAAATATTGAATGATCATTCGATTGTGGTATCTTGTTATGTTAAACCATGTCACGAAATATTGAATGATCATTCGATTATGGTATCTTGTTATGTTAAACCATGTCACGAAATATTGAATGATCATTCGATTATGGTATGTTGTTATGTTAGACCATGTCATGAAATACGAAGTGGTCATTCGATTGTAGTATCTTTTTATATTAAACCATGTCACGAAATATTAATAGCTGATTATTTGAATGTGGTATCTTGTTATGTTAGACCATGTTACGAAATATTATCAGCTTATCATTTGATTGTGCTATCTTGTTATGTTAAACCATGTCACGAAATATTATCAGCTTATCATTTGTTTGTGGTATCTTAGATATTCTTTTTTTAACGCGACATAAAAATTAAAGTTCTTGAACGTAAGCACGAAGAACATAAGTAAGTGGTTTTTATAATCTTAGCACTAAAACAATTTTAAGCATATTTCTAACTAGTTGTTTTTGTATTTTTAAGCACAAAAATTTTAGAAACTATCACAAAGCAATAAAAATAAGTGAGGGTTCTGAAGGCATCAGAACTTTGCTAATGTAATGGGTTGTGGGGTTCTTCTAGATATTTGTGAAAAGTTACACTTATAAACAGTTCACTATACACCGAATTTTTAATATATATATATATATATATCTACACCAAAGGAAAGACAGCTAGTGAACAAAACCTACCATGAACGTTTGGTAAACTCGAATAGAAAGTGGGGTTTGACCGCCACTCTCATGACTAACCTACAACTTCAGACTTCTTACTGCAATTATGAGACAACAGGACTCGAACTTGGAATTTTCAAATTCACGCACCTGTAAAATAACCACCAGGGCTCAATGGCTCAACTTAAAAGAAAACGCCGCAAAGAATATTATGAATCTGCAATTAAACGATGAAGAAAGGCTTGGATTAATTAATACACTTCTTCCGGGAAACAGTATAGTTTAAAAGAGAAACTCTAACTAAGACATACTTTTGATTCTTTCTATTAGTTCTAGTTGATTTTTATCAGGCTCTCCAATAATAGCGCTCATCGACTGACGGTTAACAGTGATTAGTATAAGTCACTATTACTTTTAATATTAATATGATGGCATTTATGTATTTGTTTAACATTATTTTATAATTAATAGAAGGAAATTCTGTAGAGCTATCGCAAGTTTTTTATTAGAAAAGAACAAGTTTGTATAATTATTGTGAGTACATTGTCCATTCTAAGAATTTTTATTACGCACACTTCATCCTACAAATGTTAAAAACGGTAAAAATGTTATCAGAAAATCGCTTTTACTTAATCTTGTACATAACTCACCTCATACAATTTTCACATTTTAACATACCGTATGCACTACTTTTTTACATTATATCTTCAACCAGTGTTTGAATCATGGAGAACGTCATCAACATTTCTCATAATTGATCTGGCGAGCCGATGTTCCTTGTAACTTTTAAGTCTTGGGAATCACATTGTTAACGTTGTGTGCTCTAAGTCATCCACTACTCTTGCATCTGCGTGACAAAGGCAATAGCAAATTAGCATAAATTTGGTCACTCTAACTGCCACGCTATGTCTAAAGAGAGTAAACCTTACTCGAAGTGTAGTGGAACAAAAGCTTTACATGGAAAATACGACGGTTTCCAATACTTACCAACACATCATATAGGATGTCCCCAGATCGATATTATTGTGTATCTAATATTATCTGCTTCAGATGGTATACACCCAATACCAATGACTACAAACATTTTTGAGTCCGAAGCCACCTGCTTCTATCTTTTTTTTTTATCTCTACAGCTAAACCTTCAAACTATAATATGTTAGATAGCGTGGGTATTTTCACTAGTTCTAACTTGTGTTGCTCCACAGCAGAATCAGTTTGAATGTTTTATATACCAGGGCACTTGAAAAATTAAAACAAAGAAAAAATACTGATTAAATTGAGCGTTTTGCAAGACAGGCTGAGAGCACTTTAAAAAACTACTGACACTTTTAAAATAATCATTTATAAAATCAATCCATAGGTTGGCACATATTATATGCAATAGTGTCCATTATCTTATGCAATCAATAATTGCTTCTATCACACAATACACTTTTCTGTGAAGATTTCAAAGACTGGATTTCTCTATAAGATGTTGGTGACAACCTTTAGTAGAAAGTACCACATCCAGTTTATGAGAAGGATCCAGTGTATTCTTAAACACTCTATCTGCATGCAACATCCATATCATTTGATTATATCAAGGTGAAAATGTATTGAATATCATTTCGAATACTTATGTATAAAAAAGAGTAACAGTTGTGTCATTATTTTCATCTATCAGCAAGACATGGACCAAGGGATGACATAATTGAATCGTCAACGGATATAAGTATCATTGGTTTAACAAGGGCTACTGCTTGTTGAATGCTTACTTGGCACTGTATTCATACGCACATAAAAGTAGGATAACAAAATCATTACATCATTCTACAGCAAGATTCCGCTAGGCCATGCCGGGCCCATGGGCAGTATTACGTGACAGAGCGTTCTGATTATTAACTTGTACAATGGTATTTCATGTGAAAATTAATTAATTACATTTTATTAAATAAACGTAAGTCCAATATACGTATATTGGCAATACAAATGCTTCTAATTTGTAAATATTACATATTTTCAAGTATAGTCCAAAATAAAATCCAATAAAACGTTAAAACATACAAAACGAGATGTTTCGGGCTTCATCTATTTCAGAAAAATGGGCAAACTGATCTTATCTAGGAAGAACACGCGCACAAATCCACGGGTCACTTAAGTATCAACACGGATAATTTACTTCTAAGTCGACACGCATGCCTTGCTGCTACGCACGAGTGTGTGTGAGAATATTTCAATTTCATTGTTAAGTATATGGCTTTCAGAGCTTTCTAATTAAGATGCATACAAGTTGAAAAGCAGAAATATCGACTGTTATAAACAAATACTGATTATACATGTATTTAAAAGTTCTACCTCAACAGATATATTTCAAAAACTGGAAGTCGGTTTAATGAAGAGCAACCGTTATCAAAATATAAATTTATTTCTGAACATTTTATCCAGTTGGCTTGACATTGGTATAATAACGTTGATGAATTAACAAACATACTCTCATAAACATCTAAGCGCAGAACCTAAAACATTACATATCACATTTAGGAATAGATAGTTACATCTGTACTATTCCTTAAAAAGAACTAGTAACTGAGTGAAGGTGTGAGATCAAGCCGTTGTTTGAAACTTTTGAACATGTCTGTATGTTTCTTGTTTTTTAAACTAAGAGAAAGTAAATAGATATTCAATCGAACTTTAACACCATCTCATGATTTCAAAATCAATATTATTTTTAAGTTCGTATGTGTTTGTTTGTTTAATCAGCGCTAGCCGTCCCTAATTTAGCAGTGTAAGTCTAGAGGGAAGGCAGCTAGTCATCACCACCCACCGCCAACTCTTGGGCTACACTTTTACCAACGAATAGTGGGATTGACAGTCACATTATAACGCCATTATTCACATTTATAGCTGAGCCACTGGCGGATTGGGAATGGGGGTAGTATTTGTGATGCAAAACTATGAGACATCTCATAAATCCCAAACAGTCGTACATTGTACATTTTAGTATGGCTTAAATGTCGGTTTATTCATGATATGTATGTTTAATTAACACAATACGTAACTGTAATTAGTTAGATGAGTTATTTTATGTACGTTTCTTTTATTTCTAATGTTATATATCCTGTTAACGTTTAAAAGCTGTACAAAGTACGATATTGATGTCATAATTACAAACATTTGACATTCAGTTCTGTTTTATTACACTCCACTATGGCTCCTGTTTTCCTGTTTTTAGTTTTCCTAACTAAATAATTATAGACTCGCCTTACCAAAGAAAAGAAAAACGCACCAGTGCTATAAATCCTTTGTTTTTTATGAAACATCTTCCTTGCCACCTAAAGTTTCATACCTTCTTATTCTATTTTGTCTGAGACAACCTATTTAAAATGACAAATGGAAGTAGATAAGAATAAAGGATCGTGAACTCCTCGTGAAAGATTCCTTATTAGTCGCCAAATCCTTTGGGGGGTTACAAATCCTCTCTTGCCTAATCAACACATTTATTTCAATTTTATTTGGCTCTTACATGTGAAAGATTTTGCTCGGCTTATAAAATTGGATAGTTCTCAAAATTCTGAGGTTAACGGTTTCTAAATTAAGAGTATTTATATAAACCACCCATTAACTTAGAATAAAGAAAAGTTCCCAGACCTCTTCTGGCTACGTACAACTTGTAAAGGAAATAAGAAAAAAATGAAGTTTTTAACGGTCAGAACCGTATACATAAGATGGTTACAAAACAACAAGACTGCTTGAACACTATGTATGCTTTTCTCTTACCTTTTGATTTTATAGAATTAAAGTAATTCCTGAATATTCTGCAGTGTTTATTTTAATAAATACTTAGTGTTCCCTTTGATGTGCCCTTGAAAACTAATGCTCATTCACTGAAATGTAAATGAATTCTCTACAAATTACAATAAATATTTCAATAAAGATAGGTTAGTTTTTGAGTAGTGTCTCCAACTTACTTCTGAAAGAAAGCAATACAATATATTGTCTATTGTCCACTACTGAATAAAAAGGTAAATAAAAATCAGCATAAAAATAACACAGTCTCCAGTGACTGGACTCAAAAACAGAAACAAGAATAATTCTGGTATTGTTTTACCAGAGTAACACCTTCTTGTACATAATAAGATACGACTGTACAGAATTGTTGATTTTGAGGTCCTTGTTTGTGTCGTAAAAACACGGACACTCGGTATAGTGGTTTGAAGAGCTGTGTTAGGTTTGTAAAGCTTACATTAGGTAACAGTCGAAAACTATCCTCAAACTAGGTTTTTCTTCTTGTTGCATCTCGTGCAACTGTCTTAAGAAAGTGTTAAGTCGATAGACTGACTGAAACGATATGAGTCTTGAGTTTTGCTAGTAGGTCCTGATTGGTCATATGAGTCTGAGTTTTGCTAGTAGGTCTTGATTGGTCATATGAGTCTGAGTTTTGCTAGTAGGTCTTGATTGGTCATATGAGTCTGAGTTTTGCTTGTTCATTCTTTACATGTTTCAAAACAGTCTTCCTTGACTTTCAATCAGTAATTTCGTCTTACATTCTCTTTAACGTTAACGCTGGCTAGACAGCGTAGGCTTAATCAAACAACTTTGACTTTTCGTTTAAGTACATTTCATTTATCATCGATTTAGTTCATCTTTTCTTAAGTCATTCACAAAATTATTACCGCATTAGGCATACAAAATGCATATTACTTATTCTATTGAAATTCAAGCCCAATTTGGACAGTAAACAAGTAAAATGATAAACAATCTCTCTGTAATTGCGGTATCAGTAATTATTGAAATCGAAAAATATATTACAGCGAGGAATGTTGTCGTTTGTTAATATGCTCAAAGCTAACCAAAAGGATATTTGTTCTCTGCTCACCACGGGTATAGAAACCGTTATCAAAACCACAAACACACAGTTGTGCCACTTGAGTGTAACAGTAAGATTTCGGCAGACAGATAGATTATAAGGCATTGTAAACCAACTACAAAAGTTATGTGTAAATTGCAATTTTGATGTTTGTCGCTTATAACGAATTATACGAATATTTTAAGGGAGCATCCTTTTATTTCAATTACGTTTGTATGCATGTGTATGTAAGTGCGTGAGCTTTCCTCATTCTTCAAGTAATATTCTTTCCCTCCCGAAATTATGGTTTTTCCCTTATATTTTTATTTAGGCATATTTTATTCAACTATAAGGACTTAATTTGAAATGAGACAGCAAACGCTATAAATCACACAATGCACTACAGACGACGAAGTCAGTTGCGAACCGTATTTAGATATGAATTATGGGAGCTCTTGCACGACAGCCCCAATTACTCCAAGCACGAGCGCACCCATATTTCGAGCGTTCGCCAAGTGAAAGATTTTAATTAAATGAACTACACGAAGCTCAATAGGACTTGAGCAATTCCGTTCAGTACACTGCCGTTTGGTGGCTTCAGCCGAATACGAACATTCGTCGTGAATAGCAGAATTAACACATCGTACTTAAAACGCACGCGAATTCAACGATTAGGTTACTAACTCTTGAAAAGATTGTTATAAACTGTGTTGTTAGGTATTTATTGGACGTGTTTGTTTTAGTCTTAAGGATTTTTAACTGAAAATGTGAGATTTTTCTTTCACCTTTCTTCTTTTTTAATTATTCACAACGGTTTATTTTCTACACGCATCTGTTTCTGTTTAACTGCCTTTTATGTACAATAGTTACTTCTGCTAAGTTTTCCTTGCTTTTATCATCGTGTTTATATACAAATGCCGAATGTGGAATTTCATTAACATAATATGATAAATAATAAGTTTCTTAAATGTTTAATTAGAAATGCATTATAGTGGTTAAAGCACTCCACATGTGCTCAGCACCAAAAGTAAAAGCTTTTTTTTTTTGCAATGAAAATAATCTAATAATGATATATTTAATTTTAATTTAATAATTTTTCACAATCTTCAAAATATGCCCCAGAAAATATTAAGGGAATATCCTGATGAGAACTACAGGTAAAGGGGTAAAGAAGTTGTACACCCTATAAGCATACATATGGTGTTTATCAGTTGATGAATCGGGTAATGTCATGCTTCAGATAAGTGTTTGTATAATTTCGCTCAGAGGTACTCGAGGAATACCTGCACTAGCTATCCCTAATTTAGAAGTGGTAAACTTTCTTTCATCGGGGATAAATGGCAAATGAGAGAAAGTCCACTTTGTATTATTTTACTAAAATAAAATACAGAACAATGCTTCGACTTTCTTAGGTCATCTTCATCATGAAGTTTGCCTTTTTGTCTGTTATTTAAGTGTGCTTTCAATTGTCATTGGTACATAGAACGGCACTATTATCAAAACCTGTCACTAAGGTCACAGATGGCAAATTGGATTACCAAAATGTTTAAGTCAGTAATTAAGCTGTATTTAGAATATTTCCTCTACAATTATATACTCTAGTGTCTTTGCAATTACAACCAATAAACGTGTTGAGGCTGTGGTAGAGTAATATATTTAGTATTTGCTGAAGTTTCAATATAGACAAATCATATCTTCTGAGTAACGTTTTTTGTGTTTCTTATAAAATTAAAATTTCTGTGGTGCTTCCAGTGGTTACTGTGTTTTTTTTAAATATGCACAACTTTCTCCACGACAAGATTCCCCTCGCTGTATTGACAACGTTCTTTATAGTTTAAGGTTTGTACCATTTCTATTCACATTCTCCCCCAGTGGCACAGCGGTATATCTGTGAACTTACAATGCTAGAAGCCGGGTTTCGATACCCGTGGTGGGCAGAGCATAGATAGCCCATTGCGTAGCTTTTTGTTTAATTAAAAAAAAAACCTATTCACAACAAATAACAGTTAAAATTATTCTCGAGAAAGATCTTGCACATACTGTATTTTACAACTATTAAGGTTATCTACCGAGATCCCTAATTTTGAGCTAATGACTATAGGTAAAGCAACCACCAACCGTCCATGCTAAGGGATTGACTGTCACGCATATAACACACCAAAAGATTAAATTGCGAAAACTGTTTCGTGGTGTCGTATAGACTTAAATCTGGCTCGTAAGATCCGTAATCCGTAGCTCTACCACAAAGACAATCCGCAGACTTCTAGAGAAGGTAAAACTAATGTCGAGAAAGGTTTGACACTTCCCCCCCACACAAATGCCTTAGTTTTATGGGCATTCAGTATTGTTGTCTTAGTTTGCTGGGGATTCAGTATTGTTACCTTAGTTTGCTGGGCATTCAGTATTGTTGTCTTAAAATATTTTATTATCTCATAAGATGATGTGCCAAAATAACATATTATATTTCAAGTTTCTACTTAACACAGAAGTGGCGTCAGGAAAATTACTGCTTAATAAAGTTTAATTAATGACACTAGAATTACATTACACACAACTATGAATGAGGAGTGAAAAATGATGAAAACAACGGGAATTAAACGAACTAACAAATAAATAGTGTTCATTCTGGCGCAGTTGTAATGCTTTCTGACATTTTTCTTGATATTTAATGTTGTAAGCTTTTGCTGATTTAAGTTTACGTGTAAAACAAAACTGACAAGTAATGTTACAGCAAATATAGGAAACAAACTATCTAAGAAGATTTGGGTATTTAAGACAAAATGATAACCACAATAAACTAATTAATACACACTACGTGTTTCGACATGACATTGGTCTATCTGCTTCAGGTATGATGTAAATCCAAGCAAAGAAGTTTGTACACAGAACAAACTAGGAACTATAGGCTTTATGCTTAATTCAAAACAACAACAATCTATTCACAAATAATATCGTTGAAATTATTCTAAAGAAAAATCTTATATAAATTATATTTTATAGCTACTAAGGTCCGTAATTTTGAGCTACTAAAGGTAAAACAACCAGTCTGTAGCACCCTCCCCCAGTGGCTCAGCGGTATGTCTGCGGACTTACAACGCTAAAAATCGGCTTTCGATACCCGGAACAGGGTTTCTCGATCTCTTTGGCTCTTATGTTGCCGAACTGTAGATCGAAGTGCCACTGATTAAAGTTCCGCATTTTGGGGCCGAAGCATATAATAGTGACTTTTAACTCTTACTATTCAAGTAGGGTAGTACAAGAGTTAGCGGTTGGTGCTTTTGTCTAGCTGTCTGTTCTGTAATCCACCGGTTGAAAATTAGGGATGTTAGCGTAAAATAATGTTTTTGTGTAGCTTTTGTAAAATATCAAAAAACAAAATAATCAATAAACTTTCTTTATGGTTGTCTTCATTATTTGTAAAGCCCGGCATGGCCAGGTGGTTAAGGCATTCGACTCGTAATCTGAGGGTCGCGGGTTCGCGCCCGGTCGCGCCAAACATGCTCGCCCTCCCAGCCGTGGGGGCGTTATAATGTGACGGTCAATCCCACTATTCGTTGGTAAAATAGTAGCCCAAGAGTTGGCGGTGGGTGGTGATGACTAGCTGCCTTCCCTCTAGTCTTACACTGCTAAATTAGGGACGGCTAGCACAGATAGCCCTCAAGTAGCTTTGTGCGAAATTCCAAAAAACAAACAAACAATACTGCCCATGAACAACACTGACTCAGATTGTCTGCTAGCATGGTACAAAACAGCTAATACAGATCTTTAATTAAAAGTGAGCGAACCAGTAGCTATGTTACTTTTATTTTATATTTACTCGTTGAAGAAGTGACTTTAGAGAAAATGGAAGTTACAACTGCAGTGATACATAAAATGGAATGGTACAAAAGCTCTCAGACCTCTCATTTTTATGGCGAAACTTCTTTTGTACTGTTAATTTGAGTAAAAATTTACATACACAAACACAGCTCGCTCGTCTATACTTACACTGAACATTTTAATTTTCTGTGAATTTAAGTAATTGTAATAGAAATGAAAAACTGTTCAAGAACATTGCATCAAGTAATCAAGAAATAACATACAAAATGAGAAGTAGTAACTCATTATTGGTGTCGAAGTAACCGTTATTTAACATTTATATTTGATAATTTCACTGTAGTAATCGTTATTTAACGTTTATATTTGATACCTTCACCATAGTAATCGTTATTTAACATTTATATTTGATACTTTCACTGTAGTAATCGTTATTTATCATTTATATTTGATAATTTCATTGGAGTAATCACGAGCTAACATATCCATTTGATACTTTGACCAACACGTCACGGTAGCTGGATGAAATTTCCAAAGACAAAACAGAAATAGATTGATTATGGACACTTTCAAACGCCACTACTGATCAAAGAAAATATTGTTTTTACTTCGTACTAATACAGTAAGTGCTTCATTGGCATTGTGTGATAAAGTAAAGAGGCCAGACGTGACTCGACATGTCTTTCCTAGCTTTCTGGTCGTCATAAGTTGTCCAGCTCATAAATTACAGTTCTGAAGTAGTTTTTTGTGTGTATAAATCATGCTCACTTTACATAATTATGATAGATGAGTACAAGTAAACAAAGGGTACACTTTTAATTAATTCTGATTTAACACGTTTGGAATAGATGTACATTTGCTAAAAAAATAACACTAATACCTTTTTCAGGAAATATGGATGTTAGTAAGGACATAAAAGATTGTGAATATTGTAAATATTCACATAACATATCTTATTTACCATAACATTCAGTTAAAGTAAAAGAAAAGTTTTTTTTTATCTAACAAGCACGCGTTTTTAGATATATCTACATACATGTATATCTATTACTACCGTCCTACACATATGTACATTTATTACTACCGTCCAATAAATATGTATACCTATTATTACCGTCCTACATATATGTATATCTATTATTACCGTCCTACATATATGTATATCTATTATTACCGTCCTACATATATGTATACCTATTACTAGCGTCCTACATATATGTATACCTATTACTACCGTCCTACATATATGTATATCTATTATTACCGTCCTACATATATGTATACCTATTACTAGCGTCCTACATATATGTATACCTATTACTATATGTGTGTATCGTCCTACATATATGTATATGTATATCTATTATTACCGTCCTGCATATATGTATACCTATTACTACCGTCCTATATATATATGTATATCTATTACTACCGTCCTACATATATGTGTATCTATTACTACCGTTTTACACATATGTATATCTCTTATTACCGTCCTACATATATGTATATCTATTACTACCGTCCTGCATATATGTATATCTATTACTACCGTCCTATATATATATATATTAAATATTTATACGCTTCATTCCTCCTTTCTTTATCACAGAGAAATTCTTATTATTGTACCCTGTCTATGAGCTATTGTAGAGGACAAATATTATTAAAAAATGATTTTGTTTTATGTTTTTATAAATTATGCTAAAATAACTCTATATGTGTGTGTGTGCACCACCACTGCAGTATAATTAATACATTTCTTTCATACAGTATTCCGTTAAAATATTGTTAAACATTATTATTTTAACATACGAAAATAAAGTTTTGAAATATTTTAGCTCCAATTAGAATAAGGATTTTTTTTCTGACTTGTGACTGTTGAAAGAAACTCGCTGATTCTAAGTTGTCGTTGTTATTTTGAATAAAGCACAATGCTACACAAGGGGCTATCTGTGCTCTGCCCACCACGGGTATCGAAACCCGGTTTTTAGCGTTGTAAGTACGCAGACATTCCGCTAAGCCACTGGGTGTCAGTGATTCTAACTTTCAGATACAGCACAAAATACTTACTTCAGCACTGCAAGCAGATTTGTTTTTCGTGATATTGGAGGCGTTACTGTGAAAGTAATAAAGTCTCTCTATTGTAGAAATAGATAAACGAAACGATAACTGATTCCAAGTTTGGTGATTCTAGAGAATAGCCGGAAGTATAACCAGATCTTTGTGTACACTGTTTGTAAGTGAACTAAAACAGTAAATGTCATTTAATTAGTTATCCTGACATGTATGAAGACCAACATTCTATATCCTTATCTATAGCGCATGGTTAATCTGGTTTACGTGAAATTTAGCAGAGATTATTGTCCAGAAGAGACAACTGGGCCAGCGCAGTTAATTAAGGCCAATCAAAATAACCAACCGCAGCCGCGAATCAGGAGGACTTATGTGGAACGTGTAGATATTTTAAGCCTTAAAAGGTTCCGAGGATGAAGTCTTCAGAAGCTTGTGGGTTTTTAACATTTAGAATGGTAAAATATTGGCGATTCCTTTTCGATAATTTGACTAAGTCTTTTCTTACTTGGTGTGAGCAATACTTGTTTGTTTGTTTTTTGGAATTTCGCACAAAGCTACTCGAGGGCTATCTGTGCTAGCCGTCCCTAATTTAGCAGTGTAAGACTAGAGGGAAGGCAGCTAGTCATCACCACCCACCGCCAACTCTTGGGCTACTCTTTTACCAACGAAAAGTGGGATTAACTCGGGCGCGAACCCGCGACCCTCAGATTACGAAGCGCACGCCTTAACGCTCTAGGCCATGCCAGGCCCATGTGAGCAATACTCTGTTTGTCAGATTACTCTGAACAGGGGCCCGGCATGGCCAAGCGTGATAAGGCGTGCGACTCGTAATCTTAGGGTCGTGGTTCGTATCCCCGTCGCGCCAAACATGCTCGCCCTTTCAGCCGTTGGGGCGTTATAATGTGACGGTCAATCCCACTATTCGTCGGTAAAAGAGTAGCCCAAGAGTTGGCGGTGGGTGGTGATGACTAGCTGCCTTCCCTCTAGTCTTATACTGCTAAATTAGGGACGGCTAGCACAAATAGCCTTCGAGTAGCTTTGAGCGAAATTCAAAAACAAACAAACAAACATACTCTGAACACTCAGTGATGTGAACAATACTAAGAAAGGGATTTTTTATATTCTTAATCTTAGAATGGAGCACTAACTTACCAATACAGTCAGCACAGTAGCAGTACTAAAAGATTAGTAGTGATACTTGATGTAATACTTCCCTCAGTATTGATATTTGATGAAATACTTCCCTCAGTGTTGATGTTTGATGTAATACTTCCCTCAGTGTTGATGTTTGATGTAATACTTCCCTCAGTGATGATGTTTAATGGAATACTTCCATCTGTAGTGATGTTTGATGTAATACTTCCCTTATTAGTGAAGCTTGATGGAATTCTTCCCTTATTAGTGAAGCTTGATGGAATACTTCCATCTGTAGTGATGCTTGATGGAATACTTCCCCGTGTATTCAAACCACGACCCTTACTTATTCTCCAGTAATTTGTAATAATCCTCATCGTCAGTGATATGTAAAGTATAACTTTCACTTTAATCAATATACAATCATTTCATCAAATATTTTATCCATTTGATACGTTTTCACACTCGTGTTTCAGTGACGTCATCCAGCAAGTCAAAACGTTAACACGAGAGTTAAGGGTTGCGACACGTGAAAACAAAACGAAATTAGATTAACGACAAAAAATACGGATTCAGGCATACAGATAAACGAAAAAAGACAAAATGACGCGAAAAATACAAAAATCGAGAGGCTTAAAAAGGGAATTGGGAGATGAACTACACGGTCTGGAATAGATTGTTAAAGTCTACACTGAATTCAGTTATGAAGGTATTTATATAAGCGGTAGAGAAGATGATAACTGTTGTATATAAACTGCTGTTCACCATGGTTGTAAACCATATCTCTAAACTATGTTTTATTTTTATTCCGGGGACCTTTTCCCACTTTAATCAGGTCTGATGTTCCTGGATTTCAGCTGCGTGATTGATCTGTTTCTGTGTGAAGATAACGTTAATTGGTAATTAATAATCAAAACATGAAAAACAGAGCATAAGGTTAACAGTGAAAAACTTTATATTAGAGCAATCTATCAAACTTGCTCAGCTGTACTAAACATTGGAATTTACATTTAACTAAATATTATTTATGCGGAATAGTGTCTCTGAAGTGTAGTTACATTACGTTTGAAAGTCAATAAAGGCAGGTAAGTTAATTTCAGAATTTGATAGGTGGGAAGATAATATCATGTCTTATTTAAGACAAATATACTCATTAAGTTTCGTATAGGAAATTAGAAACAAATAAATGTGCTGAATCTCATACTGAGAAAGATTTAGACAAATGCGTATACTAAATATTATTTTAAAAATCATCATAACAAACACATGTGAGAATAGCGAAGACATATATAAATATATATATATATATATATGTATATAATCAGTCGTATACTGAACATGATTTAGAGAATCCTATGTAGTAAGAGTGATCATGGCAAATATATGTTCCAAGTATTATACTGAGAACGATTTAGAGAAACATATCTACTAAGTCTCTTACTAAGAGTGGTTTTGGGAAATATGTGTTCCATGTACTTTGCTGATAGTCCTCGAGTAACTTTGCGCGAAATTCAAAACAAACAAACTTTCATTCTTGTCTGAGTTAAACTGTGCAACTGTTGTTTTAGAACTGTTATATAAAGTTTAGAATTTCGAATGGTGGTGGAAAACGATTGATGTGTATCTTTACATATGTATAAACGATGAATACGTACTTCTACATAGTTGTTACTTAGGTTTGTTTAATATTCGTTTGCTTTTGCAACTATTAACACTTATCTATGATATTCAACTAGAATATAGTTATTTTATTGTAGCTTAAAATACGTAATAAGTTACCACTGCTGTAGAGAACGTATAAACACACTGATGATGTTTTGGCCCTCGCTGTTAACGAGAGTTTCATTGGTTTGGTTGACGAAAATCTAGAGTAAGATCCAAGACTATGGAATAGACACAAAATGGAGAACACAATTTTCATAGTTGAAACAAAGACTGAACTTTACTTGCATAGCAACACAATCAAATGATGTTCAAAAGCTAAATAAATAAAACTAATTTTAAAATTAAAAAAAAACTTACGGTTTGTTGTAATGAAGTTAAATAAAAACAAAGCTAAACAGAAAAGCAAAGGTGAAGAAACACTATCTAGCGGGTCAGTGAAGAATAAGTTAGAAAACAAAGATAAAATTATAGATTAGCTTGGGTGCAGCTCAAAACAACAGAAAGTCAGGGTTCTCTCAACTAAGAACCTATGGTCCTCTAAGGCGCAGCTAATCCCAATCAGAGGAAATTTCTGAAAATAAGCAACTTGAAACAGTAAATTCGATCACAAAAAGAATAAAAAAGAAATTTTTCTTTATCACTTCTCTGTCACTTTCTTTATTCTGTGTAACGTAGGCTTCAGTCGCTACAGGAACACAAATTATTATTTAGTTTCCTACACTGCGTCCATAATTTGTCTAAAATATGTTCAAAGAATACGTTGAAACATTGTGTGGACCTTTACATTTAATTTATTAGATGGCGTGGTTGATGATGTCAGCACAACAGAACTAAATGATTTTTTAAAAAAATGTTGCAAGTAGAGAAGTTTTTTCTTCAAAACTTAAGATGATTAAAACTTGTGTGATGTCAACTAATGCACAAACGGGACTGGTTGGACTGACAACAAACTCGATCCAGTGTGAAACTCCACGCACACACACACACACACACATATATACTAACAAAAAGATAAATGGACGTTTGGAAACAAACAGTGCGAGATTTCATTTGGATTAAGTAAAAAAGTAAATTTCAAGGTGGCGCTGCAGGCGTGTGTTAATTGATACTTGTTGTAACATTTCCTCAGACAGTAAGAAATAGGTTTATTTGATTCGTAGTCCTACGATTTCATCGTACGACTGAAAGTAAAATTTGAGATAGCGGCAAAATAGTGAACACTGAGCCTGCACCGGTCAAATCACACCTAGTATTTGTTCATCTGTGATATATGTTCCAAAAATCAACGCAAAAAAATGAACGCAAAAGTTCACAGTTGTGTTTTTATCAGTTTTACTTAATATTATTACGTGTTTGCCCCCCGCCAGTACAGCGGTAAGTCTACGGATTTAGAACGCAAAAAAATCAGGGGTTCGATACCCCTCGGTGAGCTTAGCAGGTACCCTGATGTGGCTTTGCTATAAGAAAAATACACACACACACACACACATTACGTGTTCGATTTTTACCTCCTTTACATTAGCTTTCAATTCAGTGGTTTAGTGACAAGTCTGAATGCTTTTATCCCTGAAATCCAGGTTTCGATACCCGTGGTGAACACGACGCAGATAGCCAATCGTGTAGTCTTACGCTTAACAGCAAAGAAACAAAGAAAAAAGTCTAAAATTATATAGGGGCGTAATACCTCCTGTGGGCAAATAAAATTGTCCCACATCATAAAGAAATACCTTTTTCCTGTTGTTTTTTTTCTCTCAGTAGTTCACCTTAACGATAAGATACGGCTCGACACACTTAAGGGACATAATCTGTCCAAGTACTAGCCTTGAACGTTGAATTTGGAAGAGAACACATCCGTTATCCTTACACTTCTTTCTTTTTTCGAAAACGGAATTAAAAAATTAACTATTTCCTTCAAATCGATGAAAGTGCACGCACCCAATGGACTTAATCTATTTTCATTTCCAGTTCATGTGTTTCAAAATGACTGTAGCTCAAAGCAGCGCGACATGACTAACTGGAGTTCGCTTCCTTCAAACAATTTATTTCAGTAGCAGCAGACAGCCGCTCTGGTTCCCTTGGTAATGACTAGCGCCAAACAAAACTTCACCGAAAAAATATTAATAGCCTTTGAATAAAGTTTCTCTTATAGGGTACGATGTCCTTTTTTATTTTGGTCCATTTTAGAAATTTATAAAGGATCAAAATTGTTTGGCTGAAATTGTCTTTAATTATTCTGAAACGAATAAACTGCTTTTAACACGTTAGATTTTATTATACTAAAAATTATTGTCAATTATTATTCGGTTGGCTCTAAACTAGGGTTTCCCAACTTTTGCCAACCAGCGGACCTCCCTCCTTCCAACTTCTTTACTGTACTGACGGACCACCTCCCATTAAAATTATTTTTTATCATGTTTAACTGGTGTATCACACGTATTTTAATACTTATACAAAGTTATTCGAGTTTTGAAAAACAATGAAAAGAGATTTAAATGTGGAAAGTATAAAAATATCTTATGACTTACTTTATTTTAAAGGATGACACTGCTTTGCTAAAACAGTCTTGTGAATTTCTGGGTCAACGTCTGGCACTTTTAAAGGAATATTCGTAATAACTGTTAGTTGTAACATTAACGTAATACACTGCAGTGATGTGTCAAGCCAACTGGAAATTAATTGTCTTGTTGTCTTGTTTTTGCAATCGACAGGCAACACTTCCAAGCGCACAACGAATTTACATAAATCCATTTATGCTAATTATAATTATTAATTTGGAATTTTTATATACTACTGAATGAGTTTTATAATGTATTATCATTTTATTTTATTCGTTGCTCTTTCAATAAATATAACTTTTATAAATTTGATATATTATTGCGGACCTCCAGAGGGCCAACGACCACAGTTTGGGAGCATCAGTTCTATACACATACGCCTGGCATGACCAGGTAGTTTGGGCGCTTTATTCACAGTTTGAGTGTCACGGGTTTGAATTACCATCCAGCCAAAAATGCTTGCTTTTTCGACCATGGAGGTGGGTGTTATAAAGTGATGTTCATTCCTACTATTCGTTGGTAGAAGAATAACCCAAGAGTTGGCTGTGGGTGGTGATAACTAGCGCAGATAGCCTCGTGTACTTTTGAGCGAAATTCAAACTAGACCAGATTTATACACGTCCTAATAATTCTGAAAATTACTAACTGATTTGTATCTCATCACTTAAAATTATTTCGCCTACTCTATTTTAATAGCTGTGGAAAACATCTTTCGCGCACTTATTTGAACAAGTAGTAAAATCCTGTTATTCTTACGTCCATTGTCTTTAAAATAAAAAAAATGATAACTAGTCCTAGCAACATTTTGGTGCTATTGCAAACCATAAAATCTCCACACAAAATCTACTATCTGCAAACAGTTTTAATATTAAAATTTTATCAACACTCTCGTGCGATGTTTGCTTGTTTTTGAATTTTGCGCAAAGCTACTCGAGGGCTATCTGCGCTAGCCGTCCCTAATTTAGCAGTGCAAGACTAGAGGGAAGACAGCTAGTCATCACCACCCACCACCAACTCTTGGGCTACTCTTTTGCTAACGAATATTTGGATTTACCGTCACATTATAACTCCCCAGGACTGAGAGGGAGGGCGAGCATATTTGATGCGAGCGGGATTCGAACCCGCGATCCTCGGATTAACACACTTGGCCATGCCGGGCCACCTGTCGTGCGAACATGAAATTTATTACATCAAGCATCTGTTTGACAGTGGTTACATTGTTAATGTTGTTTGATTTGCTACTCAAATAAATTTATCACTTGCGAACTTTTGAATATTGTGAAAGCACAAACTGTTGTGAAAGTGAAGTAACTGAGAACTCATTACATTGCGATTTATTATTTCACGTAAGTGAGAACAAAAGCTCATAAAAGTTAAGTAGATGATAATAACGACAAACAAATATTGATATTAATAATTAAACATAAAATTACTGATTATATTACACTCACCATAACGATTGTAATGTACATTATTTTTATAACTCCATTACGATTTTCAGGTTTTTCAATGATATGTTGTAAATCCATCAAATTGCGGACTGCATTGTTTCGTTCCACGATAACTCATAAAACAAGAATCGGAATTTATTCTGATAAAAATGATGTATATTAGAGAAAAATGATTTTATATTATTTTTTTATATGTCCGTGAATATTTAGTTTGTTGCTTCGTTTGGGAAATCAAATATTACAGAAGTAATTATAGAATGATATATATTTGTTTAAAAATTTCCTTAGGGTATTAAATTGATTTTTGTTTTCTTAGGGGAGTTTTTGCGTTAATATAAAAAAGGGATTCTTGCCGATATTGTTTGTATACCTATAACTCCATACTTCTTTCTCGTGTTTAACTTTATGCGAGATTCCTTTTAACTTTGGCCAGATTGGTTAAGACGTTCAACTTGTAATCTGAGGGTGGCGGGTTCGAATCCCCGTCGCACCAAACATGATCACCCTTTCAGCCGTGGAGGCGTTATAATGTGACGGTCAATCCTACTACTCGTTGGTAAAAAGAGTAGCCCAAGAGTTGGCGGTGGGTGGTGATGACTAGCTGTCTTCCCTCTAGTCTTACATTGCTAAATTTGGGACGGCTAACGCAGATAGTCCTCGTGTAGCCTTGCGCGAAATTCAAACAAACAAATTCTCCTTTTTTTATTTAACGTTTCAACCTGTATATCTATATTCACTGGAAGTTATTGCGTATGTTTTCTAACATATCAATACTAATTCTATAAAACATATTCCGTCTTGAGTTATTAGACTCTCACAAGCTGATTTTATGAGGTTTTAGCACATGCGTCTACACACTTGTATGTTCTTTCGACATCCGGAATAGTGGTATTCTTATAGAGTCTCTTTTAGTCAGTATGTCATGACATTAGATTTGGCTCATATCGGTTGCTATTACGACCTCTTTCATATTTGATCTAATCTGTATATACTGTATGTAGCTTTCATTATTCAAAGGATTTGTTTCCTATTTAATTATACCACTACTAACACGTGGTCATGCTACGTGAGGGGGAAAAAGTTGTTTGGTTTGTTTTGAATTTCGCGCAAAGCTGCTTAAGGGCTATCTGCGCTAGCCGTCCCTAATTTAGCAGTGTAAGACTAGAAGGAAGGCAGCTATTCATCACCACCCATCGCCAACTCTTGGGCTACTCTTTTACCAAAGAATAGTGGGATTGACCGTCACATTATAACGCCTCTGCGACCCTCAGATTACGAATTGAACCCCTTAACCCAACTGGCAATGCCAGGCGGAAAAAAAAGAAGTAAAATTTTACTATTTAAAAGTCGTAATAGCACTTCCAGCACAATTAATTGTTTAGAATATTTCGGTGTAAAAGTAAAACACAAATAACTAGATAATCGATTTTCTGTGTCAGTTCTCAAACGTTCTTCTAGGATTAAACTGTGTGATCAGATTAAATATAAATGTCTTTAACCTGAAGTAATCGTTTACTTTTATTTATTTATAAGAAAAACGTCTTAGATGTCTATCCAGATTAACTCTATAGAAACTTTATAATTAAATAAATGACCGATTCATAATTTCATCCAGTGTGGGTGAGTGAGGGGGTTGACAAAATTGGTTTTAGCATATCTGAGGAAGATTAGTACCACAGACCCGGTGAAGGTAAGCTCGAAAAGGATCTTACCCTCCTATTCCAACTAGGAGTCACGGGCGGAAACACAGACACAACTGCATTTTATGCATTCACAATCATATTAAGACCACGGGAAGCAATAATGTTTGATTACTTAGGGTTTCGGAAATACTCATTACTTATGAACCCCAGAAAATTACCTTAGTTGAAAAATTCGATTCACAATTTCTCTTTGCCTTTCCTTCTCTTCTCTAAGCACAAAAAGCGAAATTTACATACGCTCCCCTAAAGCAAGACGATCTCATCAAACGTTGATTTTTGTTTTTGTTTCACGTCGGTAGGTTGCTCTGATCAAAAGTTGATATTAATATTCATAAAACCATTTTCACTATGTGCAGAATGGACTAGGTTGTTTTTTTCTTTTGTGTTTACCAACCACAGTTCGCTTTACTACAATTCGGAATATCTGAAACATAAAGTTGGAAGTAACTAACTTATAAGTTACTTAGTTTTGAAACGCACAAAACGTGTTTCAGTTATTACCATTATTTTACTGAGTTAGCCCATGAGCTGCGATAGAATATCTATGTGAAGTCGATGAGTTTTTTCAAATTCCATCTGCATCCGCCAATAAAAAACAACTGAATGTCCATTGTATATCTAGTTAAAACTTAACATTTTTTACCATCTTTAAAGTTTTTATTGAAAATTTGGGACTGTTCTTCTTTAAAAGCCAGAAATCAATACCGAAGGCTTTCCTTAGTTTCCGCAGTCTCCAAGAGGAGAATAGTTCCGCTGTGGTACTTCTGGCTCTCAGAAGCCTCCCTAATTACAGGAGGGTTAGATACACTTATTTGTTTCGCTGCCATTTTGCATGTAATAGGGCCATTATCTCAATTATCTGATTCGTAATGGTCATTTCTAGGTTCGCACTGGCAAGTTTAGCGGGTGAGATGATCATCAAGCCCAATAAATTTTGAAATGCTATACTTTATGACAACTAATGTGCTGCCCAGAACGTAACCTGTAATTTGGTAAGTGAATCACCCAGAAGTATTTAGTATTGGAGAACGCAATAACAGAAATTTTCAGATGGATTTATTTCTGCCTTTTGGAAGAAAAAAATATTTTGTGGTCAAGCATGTTTGTTTCATGCTATTTAGGACTTTGTATGCAACTGACAGTCACAGGATGCGTATCACATTTTACATTCATTAGGTTGTTTAAACGAAGAGTCTTAAATGTTATGTTGATTTTATTCCGGCCCAGCATGGCCAGGTGGTTAAGCCACTCAACTAGTAATCCGAGGGTTGCGGGTTCGAATCCCCGTCCCACCAAGTATGCTCGCCCTTTCTACCGTGGGAACATTATAATGTGACGGTCAGTCCCACAATTCCTTGGTAAAAGACTAGCCTAAAAGTTGGCGGTGGGTGGTGATGACTAGCTGCCTTCCCTCTAGTCTTACACTGCTTAATTATTTACGGCTAGCGCAGATAGTCCTCGTGTAGCTTTGTGCGAAATTCAAAACAAACCAAATCCTTTTATTCATCCGTTCAAATCATAGGGTACACAAGGAAAAACTTTTTGGCTCCTAAACGTGTTTGTTTTCGTCGTTTATTTTGTTTCCTTGATTCACTTCTTTATATTTCTAAGAAACAACGAAAAAAACAAATGTCACAAATAAAATATATATTAACGAGCATCAGTTCAACTTTAGTCACGCCAGTAGAGACCCTTGGCCTTATAATGATACTTTACCTACAAAAATCTCCAATCTGAAATTCAATGAGATCTTCACGTGCTAGAGAACCAGCATCTCTACTTACATGCAGCTCCACTGAGGTATTTTCAAGTTTTATTTCTATGTTTATATCTATTGTCACGTGGGTTTGTATAAATGTGTGTGTTTACTTCAGCGTTGTATAATTTCGCCAAAATATTTAAAACATTATACAAACAGTTACTAATGTAAGTGAGATAAATAAATATGACTGTTTTCCTTCTTAAATCATTTGCTAAATTTAGACTTCGCGACAAAACGTATTTTAATTACGTGTCTTTTTAAGTAACAAAGTCATCAGTGCTAGAAACGTAATTTGTTTTGTTTGTTTGTATTTTAGCACAAAGCCATACAATGGACTGACTATCTTTGCTATGCCCATCACAGGTATCGAAACCCGGTTTTTAGCCCTGTTAGGCTACTGACATACCGCTGTACCACTCGAAATAGGCGGAGTCATAAAAGCCAAAATGCATTTGTACAGGTAGAATAATTCGATAACTATTTGCTCATCACAATTTTAGTGACAGAGATGGAAGGGGGCGTAAAACCTTATGAGTGTAGTGGGTGTTAGTATGATAAGCCTAAACTGAAGAGGTAGTGTGGGATCACCTGACCTTGAGCCAGGGGCATAAAATGTCTCATGAAAGTTATAAAATCGATTCATTTTTAAACTTAAAACGTTTCTGAATCCGTTTTCTGTCATATTACCAACGTTTTTAAAGTAAAAACAACCTCTTTAATCAGTGGACTCTAGATTAAGAAAAACAAAATTCCAGTTTTGTTGTCTATACATTTCATTTTACATTTTTGATACATAGGTTAACAACAATATTAGATTATACTTTTGTTGCTAAGCAAATGACATAAAAGCCATTGCTGGAAAGTAGTGTTACCAAAACGCACTCGCTTTTCCGTATACTAGAAATTGTTAATCTTACTCATGTTCAACAATAATTATTCTATGAATACGACACAAATTCATTTCATGAATTATCTACATTCTGAATGGTTCACAAAATAATTTACCGACGATTGACTGCCTCGACTGCACTTTTCTGCCTGTTTGGAGGTCAAGCTTGATTTCGCAAAATTCATTTTAGTTTGTTTCTTTCGACTTTCGCGCAAAGCTACACGAGAGCTATCTGCGCTAGCCGTCCCTAATTTTACAGTGTAAGACTAGAGGGAAGGCAGCTAGTCATCACCACCCACCGCCAACTCTATGGCTACAATTTTACAGACGAACAGTTAGATTGACCGTCACGTTATAACGCCCCCACGGCTTAAGGTACAAGCATGTTTGATGCGACGGGGATTCAAACCCGCGACCCTCAAATTACGAGTCGCACGCCTTAACCCACCTGGCTATGCCTGGTCTCAATTTAGCTATGGAATGTAAGGTTAGGATATACTATCGGGTCGGGGTGGTAGTACTTGCGCATTTTTATAATTCAGTTTTTTGACACTGGATAGTACTGTGATATCACTCTCCTAAAGTACAAAGTAGTAATTGTGGATCATCTACCCGTCAGCATACACAACAGTTTGAAAACAAAAGTTATCTGAGGGTTAATTCAGTATTGCTCAGTGTTTGGGTGCCCTGTTGGTTAAGAAACTCGACTTGCAATATAAAGTGATTTGGTTAATTCCACTATTCATTGGTAACTAGAAGTCCAAGAGTTGGGGCGGGTATTGTTCAGCAGCTGACTTCCTTCTAATCTATAGCTTTAAAATCAGAGACTGCTAGCGCAGACGGTCTCTGGTGTAGCTTCAACCAATAAACAAATATATTTTGCTGTTAGAGAGACACAGAGAGAGTTTTAACGGATATTTAAAAAAAATCGAGCCAAAAACGGGCTTACGCTAATTGGCTTATTAGCTTTGATGCTTTCATACATCTGAGCAAATGTTGATTTTGTGTGTATGTGTAGGGGGTAGATTGTTTCCAGGATTAACCGTTTTAACCAGCAGCTATTATCGGTTCTTATTTTTCACACTTTACGAGGTCATTCTTATTTCGATGTTCATCTCTTGCTGTTTTTTTTATCATTTATTCTATTTCAACTAAAAATTTATGTTACGCATTTTTCCCCGTATCGTTTATTTTAGGGGCCCGGCATGGCTAAGCGTGTTAAGGCGTTCGACTCGTAATCCGAAGGTTGCAGGTTCGAATCCCGGTCGCACCAAAAACATGCTCTCCCTTTCACACGGAGGGCGTTATAATGTGACGGTCAATCCAATTATTCGTTGTTAAAAGAGTAGCCTAAGAGTTGGCGGTGGGTGGTGATGACTAATTGCCTTCCCTTTAGTCTTACACTGCTAAATTTGGGACAGTCAGCGCAGATAGCCCTTGAGAGGCTTTGCGCGAATTTGAAATACAAAAACGTTTATTTTATCTGGCTTTCGTGTTTCTTCACGAAATGCCAGTTCCCACCGATTAGTTAGTCGTGCGCTGGTGTATATAAAATTCAAAGATCTGGAAGTTTTATATAATATGAGAATTGCTCGATCGGGTTAAAGTGAGCTCTATACAATTGTAGAAGATCAATTAGAGGATTGTTTTTTTTTTATTTTTTTTTTAATTTCGCGCAAAGCTACAGGAGGGCTATCTGCGCTATCAGTCCCTCATTTAGCACTGTAAGACTAGAGGAAAGGAAGCTATTCATCACCACTCAACGCCAACTCTTGGGTTACTCTTTTACCAACGAATAGTGGGCTTGACCGTCACATTATAACACCGCCACGGCTGAAAGGGTGAGCGTGTATGGTGCGACGGGGATTCGAACCCGCGGCCCTCAGATTACGAGTCGAACGCCATAACCCACCTGGCCATGCCAGGCCTTAAAGAATTGTAAGTAACTTGACTGATGTATTGTAATAATTTTTGAAATGCGTCATTTGCTTCTGGTTTTTGTTTTGTAGCTTTGCTGATGAAAAGGCTATATTCTATAGTCGAGGTTATTTTTCTGCAGTTAAAATGTTTCGAAAGTTTCAGATGTATAGTTTGTAAAAGTTCAGACCTTTCATTACTTTTGTGGTGTGAGCATATTCTGTTTTTGGAGCATATGTTTATTTTATTGAGAATTCTGGTCTTAAAGTTTCAGATGTTCTTCTTTACAATAAAATATTTTTTTATACACCGCGAAGAAAGGGACTGAGGTGTTTAAGGTTATTAATATATTGATAACATAGATCCATCAAACTTGTTTTATATTTAGCAGTGAAGACAGTAGGAGAAGTTTGCAGATTAAACACTATCACTTTTCAAACAGGGTGGTTGGTTTTTGAAATGAACTACCTTTAAAGTGTGGTTAGGGCAGAAAATTTAATTGAGTTCAGGATGAACACCTACGTAGTGAGGGGTGATTATAGTTAGGAGCTAATAAGCTCCTTTTTTGCTCCTTTAAAGCTTTATGATTTTTGATTCCACTGTTACTAGTTCAGTTCACCATAAATATATACATTTCCGAAGTTTTCTTTTATTTTCCACGTACAATAAAACGTCAGTAAGCTTTATATTCTTGGTTATTAGGTAATCATTATTTTTGTAACACCTAGTGTAAAGTGATATTAGTTATCACACACAACACTTTATTCTTTTAACACCTAGTGTGAAGTATTATTACTTATCACACAACACTTTATTCTATGCTTTCGACAGAGTTATCGAATCTTTGAATTTGTGAGTATTCTGAATATTTCTCCTTATTAATTAAGTATTGACTACTGCAGATATCCAACTGTTTTGATACTATGACATAGGTATAGACAAGAAAACAAGAATCAGCTCGTGAAGGTATCCACACCAACAATACTCTGGCTCACCTCTGTTTTAAGTATAGTGCATGAGGAGAAGCTATAAGTGAAGCCCCTAGCTTAAGCATGTAGTGTAGTGTAACACTTTACTAGGCATCTACTTCTCCCTTCCTTCTCTTCATATGACGTCACAATTAGTGGTGATGCTACTGTATCCTCAGCTGGATGGTTAATTTGCTATTCCAGTGATCTCTGGGGAAGATTTTCGGTATTACGTACAGATATGCGAGCTTTATTCCATGCTAGTCATCAAATGACATGTATAAAAGAAGTGTGCTACTGAACTTACTTTCAAAGAGAAGAGCTGTTTGTTTGTTTGTTTTGGAATTTTGCACAAAGCTACTCGAGGGCTATCTGTGCTAGCCGTCCCTAATTTAGCAACGTAAGACTAGAGGGAAAGCAGCTAGTCATCACCACCCACCGCCAACTCTTGGGCTACTCTTTTACCAACGAATAGTGTGATTGACCGTCACATTATAACGCCCCCACGGCTGGGAGGGCGAAGAGAAGAGCTTGTAGGAGCAATATTAATACGTGATCTAGTGACTCACTTTACATAACTTCTTAACCCTGGATGAGAAAGAATGCCAACGGTTATTACATTGTGGCTGCTATATTATAAATCTCTTCAAGTATAATGCTACAGTGTTTAGAAGATTATGATAAGTGAACGAGACCGTCATGCTTAATGCCAAATTATGACTTCGGGAAATGGAAACTATTTCCTCAGCATACCTTTCGAAAAACGTGTAAGTGTCTTCTTGTAAAAAAAATGAAGCACTTCTAAGGGCCAGACGTAGAACCGTATGTTATGAAGTCACTTGTATTAGACATCCTCAACTTGTTATCCAGCCTACGTATATCTGCGACCAACGTGATCACACTGTGATGCATTAAGTAAAATGACCAATGAAAGCAGAATGCACATTTCATATTTGATAAATGATGTGAAAACTAGTTGATGTCAATAGTTTAGGCAATTTCTCACACGTCTACAAGATTAACAAGGGAAAAGGTTTTATGCCCCTGTTTTCCTATTGGCTCACTAATATTGTGCTGATGTCGTTACACAGTTAATTAGGTAGTGGGTGCATCATATGGAAATTTATTTGTGCACAACGTGACCAGAGCACGTTAAAGAAATGTGTAAGTAATAATCAACATTACGTGTTAAAGAAATGTGTAAGTAATAATCAATATTACGTGTTAAAGAAATGTGTAAGTAATAATCAACATTACGTGTTAAAGTAAATGTGTAAGTGATAATCAGCATTACATATTAAAGGAAATGTGTAAGTAATAATCAACATTAAGTGTTAAAGAAAATGTGTAAGTAATAATCAACATTACGTGTTAAAGAAATGAATGGCGTTTTTCATGAAGTTGAAAGTGACTTTCACACATTGTGTAATTAACTAATAAATGGCAGAGTGATAAAAATTAACCTTTGTTCTGAGTCATTTTCGCTATTACTTAACGATACATATGCACTGTAAGTATGAAATTGTTTCTGATTCAAATACCGACAAAATAATTACAAGTGACTGAGCTTCAGAGTTACTAAACAGAAGGTTGTATTGTTTCACAGGTATGTTTCGAGATGATAATCCATACAATAATGTTAGAAAAGCAGGTGAAACTCGGGAATGATACACATAGTGGTCATTACAGTACTGTTGTTATCGAATAAATCTCTTCAAGTATAATGTTACAGTAACTTAAATTCGAATTTGGTTTTGAATTTAATTTTCGTAGCACGCCTATAAAAGTAGTGTTTGCTTTATATTGCTTTTCACAAAACTACACAATAGACTATCTATGCCCTGCCCACCACAGGTATCAAAAATCTGTTTTCTAGCGTTGTAAGTCAGCGGACATACCGTTGTGCAACTGGAGGGCCTTTATAAATGAAAGCTGTGATTAATGTTGACATCTCCTCCACCAGAAATGACTTATCTGGCAGTGAAAGTCATGGGTTGTTAAAGAAGGGTCCCAATTTCCAACCCTTTTAATGGAAATAATCATGGAAACTGAATTTATGAAATAGCAAATGCTGGAAGCTAAGAGGAAGCTGTTGAAAATGCCACAACTCACTTAATGGTAATACTAACTCGAACTAACATCAAGTTACCTCATTTAACAAGTCATTCGTAAGGTAAATAATCGTTCTATTTGCAACGATTTAGAAGACGTTGTACAATACTGCCACATGCACATGTCGAATGCATGTGTGTAGAAGATAGAAACGATCATTATTGTTTTAATGGGATTTGTAACGTACTCCAATTCTTATAGCAAAATAGTGTATTTTTCCTTTATCGTATTTTAGAGAGTTTCATCTATGGAATGGACAGGTAGAGCGAGTCTTGTTAAGGGTGCAATTCTCAGAATTCTGCCTTTCCTGGTGTGTAATTTTGTCCTCCGGGAACTCGTGCTTGCGTTTTTTGTTCAGAAATTGATCTTTGTAAAATATAACAGGCTCATGACAACAAAATGTTTAATGGAGACTTAATTCAGTTTAACTCAATGGAAGTGTCTAAGATAAATTAGAAGTGATTTATGGTATTTAACAACCAATGTACTATCCCTCCCTCCTCCCATATAAAAGATTATTATTTTTCCAAAAGTACAGGACAGGTTTTGGAATGTGTTATTAAAATATGTCATTTTCGACTACACATTAAGGGAATAATGGAGTAATGAGTAAGGGAAGATGGGTAATCTGTATCCAGTATCAATTATAAATTTTGTCTGTTTTTGCGTGCCTCTCCGCTGGGTGGGTTTTCTCACTCTCCTTGCTAGAAGGACGATCCTGTTGGAATATGGAGTAGCTAGCTAGCCAGAAATATCTGAAATGACTGAATATTAATTATCCTGCGGCTGAGTGAATAATTGCTTCTAGTAGTTACACATGAAAGGCTATCCTTATGAAGAAATTTATGGCTATGCTGTCAGTTCTCACCATTAACTTTGCTCAATTATGAATTCCTCTGTTATCTTCCACTTACAACATACTTGGTGAAAAAAAACGTTCAGTGTGCTCGTAACATTTAGATTCATCTAATCATTTAATGTATATGTTCTTGCTAAAATCCTCAGATCTTTGTATGTATACTGAGCTCAGTACCAATATTTATCTTCATTGGTTGATGTGTCGTTACCACATTTGGCTTTAAACATCTACTATAGAAAATGGCTAACTAACTTCTTAAGACTGTTGTTTTTGACTAGTTTCCATCATTTTAAATTGTCATTTTATACATATGGATTAACATGTCTTGACTTTAGTGGAATTTGGGGGGGGGGTAGTTATTGGCTTGAAGTTTTCATAAAAAATAATACAGCTTTAAACCTTTACTTGGGTATTTTTCATGAAATGGATAGGGTTTGTAATGCTAGTGTGCTTGTACTTTGTAATACCAGTGTGCTTGTACTTTGTAATGCCAGTGTGCTTGTACAAGTTATTCTTGTCTTATTTCGTGATTTTATATTATCATTCAGTCGGATAAATAAATAGATTTTTCAGAATCCTGTAAATACAATATTTTGTGTACAAATAGACTTTCCTGTGGTTCTTGTATAAACAGGATTTTTTGTTTTTTCACTTTAAATCATATTTTATTTTCAACACAAAACGTCTCTTGCTTCTTCTTATCTACACGCTAAATTCTAGAACACGACTATCACACATTGAACAACACTAATGATAACGCTGTAAAAGGTTCATTGGCTACACTAAAAGATTTGGCTAAAAATATATCTTTGTTCAGTATACGTAACTATTGTGACTACTTTAACCCAATAAAATATTCAGTTTAATATCTATATTGTAAAATATAAAGTAAAAATCAAAACAAATAGTTGTGTGTGAAAAAACTCATAGTAAGCTCATCAAAGCAAATGTTTGACATATATTTCAGACAAAAGAATTTAGCTCAATGTTATGTTCTCCAGATCCCAATGTCAAGTTGCGATGTATTAATACATACCCCTAGGTGTTACATTTTACCAACGAAAATGATGCATTCATTCTAATATATTAATACATATATTAATATATATGTTAATATATATTCATTTAATTCAACAATTAAACACCTTGAGCTGTTTTTATTGTCAGTTTTGTTACTGTTCATATTTCAGTAAAGCAAAGTGTACTCTCGTTTCTTTCTATTTTCTTTGCAGCATTTATGACGTCTGTATAGTGTGTATCATTTGAAAATACGGTGCTTCGACTGAAAATGTTGAAAGCTGACTACAGTACAAATGGAAAATCCTGATACTGTTAGATTGTCACATTTGTTTTTCATTCATACTTGTTCTCTTATATTCGTTCCTAGTGTCTTTTTTTATGTTGTGAATGGCATCTGAAATAAGAACCATTGCAGTTACGCATGGATGGTAAAAAATACATAGTTTGACGACTATAAGGTACGGATGATTAACTGATTAGCTCATAAAGTGACATGTATAGTAGGAAATCTTATTTATATTGCAAGAAATGACTGCAAAAATCCATCACGTCAAAAGAGATAACGTGTGAAAAATTGTCACCAGTGTATGTTTTAAAGTTTTACACTACGACAGAAGTAGTGAAAATTGAAATTAAAGACATTTCTCATCATCACAAAAGCGGTATTTTGTAAACAACTTGAAATAAGATAATACGACGTTTAATTTACCGTCGTTCCGATTATTTACCAATGAATATAAGCAGTAGTAACTGAAATATGAAATTTGTGTGCGTGTAAAAGTACATAATGATTGACATGAGGTATTATTATGCAGCAACTCATTGAAAATAGTACCATTTTTCATAATTATTTTCATAAACAAATGTTAAACAAAATGAACGTTATTTTTAAAGTGTATTGAAGGTGTAATATTATGTATATTAGACGGTATAAAGGCTGAGACAATTTGATAATCCACAATGTAAAAAATAAAATATATAATTTAACGATACAGAGACTTATATACTAGTAATAAGTTCGGTTTGTTTTGAATTTCGCTCTAAGCTACACGAAGGCTATCTGCGCTAACCGTCCTTAATTTAGCAGTGTAAGACTAGAGGGAAGACAGTTAGACATCATCACACACCGCCAACTCTTGGACTACTCTTTTACCATCGACATTACATTATAACGCTCCCATGGCTGAAAGGGCGAACATGTTTGGTGTGACCGGGTTCGAACCCGCGATCCTCGGATTACGAGTCGAGTGCTTTAACCACCTGGCCGTGCAGGGTCCCAGTAATAAGTAAGATTTTGAGATATCTGGGTGTACAAACTTAATTTATGATCCCTTAACTTGCACAAGTTTAGAATTGATATTAAGACTAATTTCTTATTGGTTTTGTGTTATTTCTACTTGTTTAATCTTTCAAATGGCCACGAGTTATTTATGTGGTTTCAAAACTATAAAATTACAAGCTCCCGTTTCTTGGTAAGTAATTACACATATTAAATTATTCTAATGTAAAGTAACTGCTGTGTCAGTTCAAGTGGATTAGCTTTATCATTATCTCTCAAATGAATTTCACATGCCAATTTGTAATTTTCCTTTGACGTATTGATTTCCTGGATTAACATTTCTACGTTCTTGTAGTCACTGCCATCGGTATGCCGAACTAGCTTTCGGTTACAATCATTGCAATAACCACTGCACTCCAGTTATCTAGAAATCAAGCCATATATGTTGATACACACACTAATTGTCTAAACGTGAATCCTGTATTCTTACAGAAGCACAGCAAATGTCTAGACACGAAACCAATATTTTGACAGAAGCACACCAGTTATTCTGGCAAGATTCTGAATTATTGTTTTCAAGTAAGGTCGTATAAATCAATAATGTGTCTGGTCCTTCTTGGTCGTTTCGTATACCTATCTTTCCACTCTACAGGCTGCAGAAAAACAAAATTTTCTACCTAAAATGAAATCATTTTTTGACAGAAGTGACCTTTAATTCAATGGGAAAGTTAATTATATAAATGAGGTTCCATTTTCGGCAGTGTCCTAAAATAGACAAAGTCATTGTTCTTCTTTCTCAGTTGAGAAACTTCGGTAAAAAGTACATCTTAAATCAGGTTATCTTTTATTCATTCTTGGGCACGTGTTCTTCATTTAATTGGGTGATATTCTCGTATAAACAGGATACGGGAAGTTAGGATAGTTACACACTACGGTAATCTTTCCTTAACGATTCATTTTTTAACTTGAGCCTTTTCTCAAGTTGACAGGCGACACAGACATTTGCACGAATTAAAACAAAGAAACGGGAGAATATGTAAAGTAGAAACAATTGTTTATGTGCACACTTTTCTGTTGTGATCAACATGGCGCGTATGTTACTCAAATTCCATTTATCGTGCTATTGAAAGAGATAAAGGTAAAAGAAGCTAATTTGTTTGAGGACAAAGACAAGGTAAAATAAGTAGAAGCAATTCTAGTCTTTGACATAAAGGTGATTTAGGCTTGCAGTATTTAAATATCTCTGCACTATAATCAACACACGTCATTGTTCAATAACTTGTCCAATTGTGAAAGTATGTAAATACATCACAATTTGTTTTTATGCGTTTGTTTGTTCTGAGAATATTATTTTACTATATATATATTTAATTTTGCATCAGTGTATTTACTGCCTTTTTCAAAATGTTCATTTTTTATAAAAGAAAAATTAATATAAAATAAGAAAATAACAGGTTTACTAAAAGCAAGTTTCTGGATTTACTGATACTAAATGTTCGATTTTTACAGTTACAATAAAGAAATATAAAACATTTCAAAGTAAATAGTAAGATTTTACACGTAATTTCCTTAGTTTAAAAAGTTTTATATTTTCTTCATTGTAACTGTAAAAATTAAATATTTAGTGTAAGTAAATTCAGAAAACTGTTTTTAATAAACTTATGTTCTCATTGCGAATTAAATTTTCTTTTGTATAAAATGTACATTGATAAAGGGAATTATTACACCTTTTGTAAGCACCTAAATAACGTGTAAAATCTTACTAGTTACTTAAAAAGGTTTTGGTATAAACATAACAAGTTTAGGAGGAAAAGAAAGCCACATTTCTCATTTATTTCTGTGTTTTAAAGTTGTTTGTAATGTAAAACTTGCCATAACAGGATTGTCATAGTTACAGAGTCTTTGTTTCAGTGTACCTTTTTTATATCATTATCAATAGCTTCTGATCAGAGAAAAACAACCTACACATGTCGAAACTGAAACTTAATCTAAATTTAATTTACTTACCTAACTTGGAAACTGTACATGGACGATGAATGAAGGCAAGAATACCTACGTATCAGAACATAAACATTTTCCCATAAATATATTCATGTTCTATTTAGAGAAGTGTGAGATTCTCACAGTTTCAGTGTTGCTCTGTTTTCAACCTGTGATCTGTATTAATCCGTTTGTTATTGCTTAACAATAGACTGTCTATGCTTTGCTTACCACAGGTATGGAAACCCGATTTTAAACGTTATGAGCCCTATGTCTTATCGCTGAGCTATTGAATAATGTTCCATGTTGAATATCTTGAAGATGGTTTTGCATTTGTATTTGAAAAACGTTATTTTGTAGATGGAATTTCATTTATTTTATTTAGTGTTGGACAGTTTCATATAATATCGATGTAATTTTTTTTCCTTCCGAGAATCATTGTGAATACGCTCACTAACCAGACCTTCAATGGTAAGAATTTCAAGATAGTAAGTTGAGACCTCAAATCATGGTAAACTTCTGAGATTACACACAAATACAATACTTGTATTTCCTATGTGAATTACTTGTCTTAAAGCAGAAAGGAAAAATTTGCTCACACATCACAACACAAAAATATGTCTTTCACCATTTAGCATTTAATATCTTTAAAACGTAACTGTGGATGTTGCTGTTTTTTTATGGCAAAGCCACATCTGGCTATCTGCTGTGTTCACCAAGGGAAAACGAATCCCTTTAATTGTGGGAAAGTTCAACTAATGAGAAATTTCGCGGGAAGTAGAAGGGGCGGGCCGTAGTCTGTATTTCCCAGTAAGTACGAATACGAACCACGTTTTTCCACTTCCTGAGAACCATGCCGGATTAATATCTTATCTCAAGCATACAGCATTGGGTAGAGATAGTTGAATAAAACTTATCTTCATCGTATTCTTAGACAGCTGGTGCGAGAGTAATCTATACATACTTTCCATTTAACAATCTGCTAGAATGAAGTGAATGAAAGTTTGATAATTTTCCTTTAGTTTAATACAGAGTAGGCTTAGAAACCAACAGCATATCACGCGCTGTGCATGGTTAGTTTGAACAAATTCAATACATAATGGAATGAAGTATCAGTATAGCCTAAAAATGTGAATAAATCGTTTTCCTTTTTAAATAGATTTTCTGTTAATTTATCCTATTACTGATTCTCTATATAAATGTTAAGTTTCTATGGATTATTTTGCCAGTAATTTAAATAGAACTCAATGGCTGTCTTTACTTTAGGAATGTTGACTGGGACATCAATGAAAATCACTCGTCACCAACACGGCTATAATTAAAAGAACAATGGAATTGACTCGTTTTTATTACGAGTGTATAACTCAAAGCTCTTAGTATCAGTCCTTACTGAAAACAATATTTAGTTTATATATATATATTTCATTGTAATCACTTATTATTGGTGATACAGATTGTGGGGTATTAATAGTGTGACTTAAAGTTTAATAACCAAAATAATATGAAATTCGAATAAGTTTTCAATATTATAACATTTATCAATATTTTATATTTTAAAACCAATGTTTTAATATCTATCTAATGAAGATTGATTGCTACCATACGATGAAAACTGTTATTTCTTTTCTGTTTATTTAACTTTAATTATTACTGTGTAGTTGATAAGAATGTATATTTTAAGGATGATTTATTTCTCTTCAGTATTGACTAAAGCGAATGCGATTTTTAGTTTACTCTTGTAAATGTTTGTATCGGGAAATCCACTGTCCCCAGAGTCGATCCATTTGTTTTTTAGTACAGAAGTTTCGAAGAACATTTTGCTATCCCTCCAATAAACATTGGAGTTTTTGAAGCTTAAAAGAATCAACACTAGGTACATAAACTATCGCTTCATTTCAAAGTATTTCTATTTCCGCTGAACAGGTAGGATTACCAGAAACCATCTTTATTTTTTCTTGTGTAGACCTATTTTGTAGAACCTGGAATCGGTTTTGAATACTTTGCGTTTGTGTCCGTTCAGGTACTTCGTTTAACAATCAAATACAAACTCTCTGGAAAGGTCTGTTTACTGGAACTTCTAAAGAAACGTAAGATGGGTTTCTTGAATACCAATTCGAAGATGCTAAGACATGAAACGAAAACATATAAAGCCTCAAGCTGCTATCAATGTACAACAGCCCTCGTGGGGCTCGTGATAACGTGACTTGGCTATTTCTGTTGTACGCTTCTTAGCGACAAAACTTGTAATTGGATATTGAAACACTTCTTATTCGCCACTGGGTTTTGTTTTCTGGCATTTTCTAGCAGAAAGGAATTTCATTTTCCCCTGAGGTAGCATTATAACAACTGTGTTTGAAAAGCACAAAAGAAAAATAATGTGCCATTTGCTTTAATGCAACGCATATTCTTATAGTATGACATAAAAGGTATTTTGAAGTTTTTAAATTTTTGAATGTGTGTTTTTTTCTTTCATAATTCATTGTCTATCGACAAGTGCGCATACTTGAAGCTCCAATCGAGCTTTGCCTCGCTACTTGTGGATGAAGAGTTTTTGTATAATCCGTGTCAATCCGGAATGATTTACTTTGATTCAACTTCATGTGTAATATTGTATGTAACGTTGTTATCTCAAATAAAAAAATATTTAATTATGAAATCTCAATTAAAAATATATAAAACAGATGTTAAAAATCCCCACGAATAGTATTGCTTAATACCTTAATTTGCGAAGGAATGTAATATTCTAGTGAAAATCAAATTTATTGCTGTTCTCAGAACGTAAATCATCTTCTGGGTAGCTATCGACTTAGACACATAGATTTTCAAGAAAGGTTTAGATGTTGTGGAAGTGACTGGGTGATGTGTCATGAGTCTAGTCAGTGACTGTAGGAGGAAAGAGAGTGTGCAGACCTTCAAGGGGGGAACCAACCCATTAGGCTAGAGGCTGTTATTACCGATGAACGACGCCGGAAATGAAGAGTTACTGCGCGACCCAAATCGATGGGCCGAAATAATGACTCTTCTGTCATTCTCTTCAGTGGTTTTTAGGGCTAACTGCCACGCTTTTTATCTTAACTTATTCTCGTAAGAATGTGAGCGCGACAGCGCATGGAGTGTGAGAAGTCTTTCTAAGGTTAAAAGGCGAGTTACGTGTCAAACAATTAATCAACTATTCTGGCAATGGTGATTCTAAAATTTGATTGAAAGTAATTCGATTTGTTTCCACTGTTTTCTTTCTCTCATTTACTAGCACAAATGACGTTTCTTGCTGGAATATTTGCAATTGAACTCAATGATTATGCACTTTTTCAGCTAAAAGAGTTCGCATTTATTGCTCAAAATTAAAGTGTATGAATTTGGTTGAAAATATGGTTGGGGAAAACTGACACGTTATTCATTAATATTTATAACATAAAAAAAAGTCAAAACAAGAATAAATTTAAAAAATAATAAAAAAGAAACACTGTACTAATTAAAACGTTTCCAGGATATAAGGTGTAATGTGGGATATAAAATGTACCTTAGGTTTTGGAGGTGACTGTGGAATAGGACCAACATTGCGGTGGGGATACACCGTCTATGTATGAAATTGGTTGAAAATATGGTTAGGAAAAACAAATACATTAGTCATTAATATATTTAATACATTATTGATTATGAAAAGTAAAGAAAATGTGTTTAAAAATTTCAAAAGTGCTGTTCTCCAAGGGTTTAGTTACAATTTTAAAAAAACAAACCAGTTATAATTTTGAAACTAGGTAGTATAAACACATTGTTCGCAGTGAAAATTAAAACCCAAGAACATGTTATTTACATGTTATGAAGTTTACAATGATACAATTTGTTACGTGTAAAACTTTAAACCACAATAAATTTTATGTAGTCTCAACTTTAACAATTAAACCATGCGTTTACTCTTTATTCACAAAATTCTGTAGGATTTATGCTATAAAAATTAAGATGAAAAACATTTTTAAGTTTGATTGTTTGTAATTAAGCACAAAGCTACACAAAGGGATAGCTGTACTCTGCTCACCACGGGTATCGAAACCCTGTTTCTAGTGTTATAAGCCCGAAGACATACAACTGCACCGCTGGTGAAGCAACATCTTTACGAAAAGGTATCTAATATATAAGCAAGCAAGGACCACGAAATGGAATTCTGAAATAACAACGAAGTTACACGTAATCATTCTCATTTCATTTTTAATTAATTTTCATTGAAATTATGTAATACTAGCTGAAGTACACGTCCCTGGACAGAAGTTATGTAAATTCATGATTATTGACAGATTATCTTAGAACATGAAAAGTTGCTTTTGTCATATGTAATTGTGAAAATATGCTCATTGAAGCTGCAAGTTTGCATGGATATTTGTATAAACCCAATAAACTTTCATATAAAAAGTGGTGAGGATCCATTCAAGGGGATGAAGTTGTGGTAAAAACAATACGCAAAACCGTCCGTAAAAACTGCTCAACTTTAAATCTGTATGTGCTGCCTCATGACCTTAATAAACCTCTATAGCCGTTTTGGAGAAGATCCATCCACACCTCATGAAGTAGTTACTTGGACATACGACAGACAATACTATCAAATTCATTTCCATACTGCCATAACATGTAATATAATGTCCATTAACACACTTTACTTGTGGAATCAGATTTTTTATGTTTACAAAATACATATATAAATGGCTTATTTTCGAAAGTATGACCTCATCATTTTGTTTCAGTTTTCTAAATGTTCCATTGTTTCCAGTAACGGTTCGATTCAACTGAAAATTGTTTTTTAAACTACTACAACAAAGACATGCAAATTAAATATTTGTGTGGTGTATTTGTTATATATATATATATATATATATTACTTCAAATCAGCAGAATAATTTATTTTGCTTACATAAAGTCACTTTTATTTTTTTTAAGGATGGACACCTCAACTACGCCTAGTATACAGTACATTAAGTACAACGTAGTGTATCTTCTAGAATTACCTAGATCATAAAAGTTCTTTCCTCTCCAGTACAGCGTAAGTCTACGGATTTACAACGCTAAAATCAGAGGTTTGATTCCCCTCAATAAACTTAGCAGATAGCCCGATGCGGTTTTGCTATAAGAAAGCACAAACACACACATAAAAGATCTAATTTACTTTAAAATGGGAAGGCTGTTAATCAGCAACGATATAGAGGATGCATCTGATATTTGTATCTATGACAACAACTGCTTGAAAACTAAGACTCCAATTTCCTGTTCACAGTGAGAGAGAGAGAGATGTATTAGCTTTTGATTCTATGGATAAAAAACCCGAACATACTATATTTCGATTCCCAAGTAGGCATAACAGCTCTCAAGTCCTATAAGAAATAGATAGTTTGCTTTTAAATACATTCCCTATTCTACTGTAGAAATTTTCGTTAAAGGAATGTGAGGTGTTTTATAATAACAACATATTATAGAGAGTTACTTAGTACTGCTATAAAGAAAACATTAAACGAATAACAATTATTGTATTACACCAAAGCATTTCCGTTTGAGTTACCTTTTTGCCAATATGTATCATAGGTATATATTTTGGAGAAAATAATACCAATAAAGTTAACTAAACACAATAAAAAGGAAGGATTGCGTTAAAAACAACAAATTCAAACCTATGATTAATCATATTAGTTTGTTATAACATAAAAAGAAGCCGAAACAAAAATAAATTAAAAAATAATAAACAAAAAACGCTATACTAATTAACACGTTTCCAGGGTATAAGGTGTAATGTGGAATATAAAATGTATCGTAGGTTTTGGAGGTGACTGTGGAAGTAGGACCCACATTGCGGTGGAGATACATCGTCTATCAGTCTTAACCTCAATTTACCAGTCTCACATAAAGAAATAAGATAAAGCAGTAGCAAAAGATATAGAAATAGAAATTAGGAAAGTGAGGGGCGCTAAAACCTACAACGTCCCACGTCTATATCACCCTTCACTGCTTGCACACAATTGTGGGAAGATGACTGCTCTCCAAAGTAAAGATGAAAAAATAATTAAAAATGAAAATAAGAAAAATAAGGCACTACCTCTTTGGGATAAATAAGTTAAAAATTACCTTTTGAATTGCAGCCCCCTTTATGGTAGAAAGGCACTATATTGGTAGCGCAGTAAACGAATTACATACTAGTACGAAGAGTTCCACCCAGTTATTTAAATAAACTAACATAACACCCACCCACCACCCACTTACTAAGTCTACTGTAAACATCCGCATAAAGTAGTGCCAAATTGTTAAATGACCTTATTCAAAACAAACAATAATCATTTGAAATGTTTAATAAAATGTCTCTAATTTTTATTTCTTTATATTTATTTAATACATTCTCATATTTGTTACAAAAGTATTTAATAATTTTATTTAAATTTCTTTATTAAGCCCATTAACTATTAATTTTTATATCAGTATTTCAACATTACTGATAAAATATTGTAATTTATTACAAATATTACTATATCTGAATAATTGCGAAAATATAATGTTTATAACAGAAGGGTACTGTACATTACTATTACAAGAAGGTAAATCATAAATTAGAACGACAAAATATCCCCTTGATATCATTATCAATTATTTGAATTTCTAAATAATGTGCTTCTGTGGGTTTTTATTTTCTTATAGCAACACCACATCGGGTTATCTGCTGAGCTCACCTAGGGGAATCGACCCCCTGATGTTCGCCTTGTAAATCCGTAGACGTACCGCTGTACTAGCGGGAGACATGTGCTTCTCTATTAGATATTAAAATATTTTCAATTTCTAATTCTGCTACCTAAATACTGCTGATAACATTATTTATTTTAGGATTATTTATACTAATTAAATCATCTATATATTTGTAAGTACAGGTAAAAATATCTGGATTTGTACAGTTTTCAATAAATCTAGTCTTATAATAGTAAAGATATAAGCTAGCCATATAAATAGAATAGTTGATTCCCATTGGAACTCCTATTACTTGTTTAAAAACCTGTTTATCTACAATAGTTATATATGTATTTGTCATACAAGTAAGAACCAACAGTGTGCTGGATATTAAAGGAAAGGTATAATGTAATTCGATAGCTTAAATAGTAGTTAAGATTTAAAATAACGGGAAGAATGCACTTCCTAGTACAATAATATCATTGTTACTCAATTTTATCAGAGATATATACATATAAATGAAAAATTTTCAACTATATAAACAGATTAAGCGTTGTTTGTTTACTGTTACACAACCGGCTATGTGTGTTCTGCCTACTGCGGGTATCGAAACCCAATTTTATTGTTTTAAAACACACTTACTTCTGTGGGGGTAGAAAAAAGAAAATACAGAAAACTCTTCCGTGTCGACGTAATTTGTTAAATCAAAACCTAATGAGCCAAATACTGTGATGCTAATAGAACGTTTATATAACTGTTATTTTTATTTTTTGTCTTCTAATTTGTAATTTATTATAATTTGATATCAGCGTTGTATGATACATCTAAAGAAGGCTTACGTGAAGGTCGTAGAACTAGGGATTTTGTACGCTCAGTTGGACAATACCCAGAGACTCTTTATTAGATAGATATAATAGGTTCTCTGTCAAACCTGTGATAGATTTGTATTACCTTCTAAATGTTATCGGACAGCCTCTTTGGGGTATGTTTCTGAGAACAGTGACAGTTAACCTCTCAATGGAAACGTCTTTTAAGTGAATGTGGTTCTGTTATATTTATCCGAAGTTGGTATTCCTATCATAACAGGACTGTTGTTCTTTCATAATGTTCTTAATAAGTCTTACAGGGAAACGTCTTAAGATTTTTCCTTCATATATAAATATATATACACAGTGAAATTAAATTATTACATTTAAATAAAGTTAAATAAGTAAACAAAATCATGAGGAAGGACTGCGTTAGAAACAGCAAATCCCAACCTCTGATTAATTATATTATAATTTTAATTTTTAAGGCAAAATAAAACTCATTAAAATTAAACAAAATGCGCTGCATTTTTAACAACAACAAAAAAAAGATCCAAGGTACAAGATACAACGTGGGATTATAAAATGTATCCTAGGTTTTGGAGGTGACTGAGAAGTAGGACCCACATTGCGGAGGGATACACCATCTATCAGTCTTAACCTTATTTTTAATGATTTTATTTTTAACTAAAAGCTATACGGACGTACAACTTGAGCCCCATACAAGAGCATGACAGTCACAGTAAACTTATTATAGTGATATGGTTCAATGTCGTGTTAATTACTGCCTCTACCATATTGGGGGTAGGAATGGTAAATTCAAGAGGTAAGTTTCATCTTAGTTACTCCCAAATGGTAGTACTTTATTTTCCTTATTTTTTATTTCATTTTTATGTTGTTTTTTTTTTAATTTTCATCTTTCTATCTTTACCTTTTTCTTATTCTTACTTTAATTTGGAAGAGCAGTCACCTTCCCACAACTGTCTGCAGGCAGTGAAGGGTGACATAGGTGTGAAACGTTGTGGGTTCGAGCACCCACATTTCGTTCTCCTAATTTCTAATCTTCTCATGTGATACAGTTTGGGCTACTTTGATGAAGCTAACCAGTGCGCATTCCATGATAACCCTGCTCCGTACCACAGAGCTGAAAAAAATGTTAATAATATTCATTTATTCGTGACAGTAAATGTGGAATAAAAAGGAAATTTCATAAATAAAAAGGAAAATGTATTGAAAACACATCTTAGGTTTTATTTTATTGCTTCAGGTGAAGAATTATCACCGAAGAAAGTGAACCAAGACACAATTTTTGGTTTTTGAATTTCGCATAAAGCTACTCGAGGATTATCTGTGCTAGCCGTCCCTAATTTAGCAGTGTAAGACTAGAGGGAAGGCAGCTAGTCATCACCACCCACTGTCACCTCTTGGGCTATTTTACCAACGAATAGTGGGATTGACCGTCACATTATAACGCCCCCACGGCTGGAAGGGCGAGCATGTTTGGCGCGAAGGGGATGCGAACCCGCGAGCCTCAGATTACGAGTCGCACGCCTTAACACGCTTGGCCATGCCGGGCCACCAAGACACAATGCTGGCAGACCTCAACTTTGTCGTAACCTGTTAGAAAGTAATGGGTAACAAAGTATATATAGAAGAACCTAAGAACTGCACGAAACCCTAATCCCCGTATAGTATCATGAACTCAGTCAGATACATTTAGTCTCTGGTGTCATGGCGATACCGAACAATTACCAAGTCAGGGTTGGAACAACCAAATATTAACTCAAGAAACATACTCTGTGGCTGCTTTCTGTCATAAACATTAGAGTAGTTATCTTTCTATTTAATTTTGTTATTTGCCATGTATATGTTGGTCGTCTGCTGTAACACATTTGTAACAATTACTTTGTTAATAGGGTCCGGCATGGCCTAGCGCGTAAGGCGTGTGACTCGTAATCCAAGGGTCGCGGGTTCGCGCCCGCGTCGCGCTAAACATGCTCGCCCTCCCAGCCGTGAGGGTGTATAATGTGACGGTCAATCCCACTATTCGTTGGTAAAGAGTAGCCCAAGAGTTGGCGGTGGGAGGTGATGACTAGCTGCCTTCCCTCTAGTCTTACACTACTAAATTAGGGACGGCTAGCACAGATAGCCCTCGAGTAGCTTTGTGCGAAATTCCCAAACAAACAAACAAACAAACTTTGTTAATAAAGATGAATATATGTATTTGAAGAACTGAAACTGAAGTAGTTCTCAGCTTACACCACACAATGTCTTTAACCATTTCACACTAGTTTGACACTTCCACATTGCACAATCTCGTAAAAAACAACAATTACATCAATCAAAAAAGTGTAAAAAACACGATAATATTTTTCACCACTCTTTGTATATACACATACATACAACGACAATTTGGTAAATACGTTGCTTACTTCTATGCTTAAGAGGCTTTGAACGTGAGTGGTATTCTGCGCATGCAGGAAATCGCAAATATTTGGTGCTATTTTTTTTGTTTGCACCTGAATTGACGAGAAATAACAATATGTTGGCTCTTGTTTAAAATTTATCAAACTTCGATCTACTGTAAAATAGGATATTGCTTTCTTACTAGATGATTACTTAGCAATTGTCAAATGTGGTTATATTAACTGCTTTAAACTTTGAAGAAGCTTTTGAGTAAATTCTTAAAAAAAAAACACATAATATTTTAGCAGTTCCAAACCCAAAACATGATGTCTTACAGTGTAAAATTGTGAACATTTAGTAAACACATCTGTAAGTAGCATTTGGTTTTAGTTTTCGAATTAAATGTTTAGCATACATTTAGAAACAACCATTAAATAATTCTGTTACACACCTATCAATTATTTTAGTCTTTTTCGGTTGATGTTTTCGATTAAGGAGGGTGTACCTTTTTCTTATACAATAGGGTTTGTTTTATTTTGAATTTAACGCAAAGCTACACCAGTAGTATTTGCTTATTCAACTTGCATATAATGTATTACATTAGTAAGACATATTTTGTACATGAGTACCTCATGTTTGATAGCGTATTTCAGTATTTAACAATTATATTTACTGAACATGGTGTTGAAACTAAAAACGATATTAATTAAACTCATCTCAAAATGAGTTTCAAGAAAACAGGTCTTTTTGTTTGGAAGGTTTTACTCGGTTATGAGTGCAAACTATGTGTTAAAAATAAAATATCTTAATGACTGTTAAGAGGTTTCTTTTAATGACGCTAGGTACATAACAGAAACAATTTTAATTTTTCTTAAACCCACATGGAGCTAACTAAAAAAATTATGTAATTCAGCAGTATAGAAGTTAATTCTAATAAAACGGTAAGTTAGTGTGATATGAATATATATACATATATATGATGACGTTCATTGATTTGTCTAAAGTCCAAGCGATTTTTTTGTTACTTTTACGTCACCACTGTAAAATGAAATGGAGTTCATTGAAAAATTTCCAGTCACCATACTGGACCAATTTTTGAAATATTAACATGTAGCTACTATTATTTCTAAAGTGCTCTGTAAGACAATAAGGATTTCAATTATACTTGGGTGTATTTCGATTAGCGACATTCAGACACTTCTAAAAACAAAGTTTCTTCTGTAGAAGTTTATTGATTTTCATACGGTAGTAAATTTTATCCCATATATTTCATTAGTTTTATTTCTCTTTGTCTAGTGTGTACGTATACCATGCTGTCTGCTCCTTAAGAGGCTCAGCCACGTTTATATTCTTTACTTTGTTGGATTCGAAACAAGTCCCCCGTTGGGACAGAGAGTATGACTGCAGACTTACAATGCTAAGGTCCCTAACATGATTCTCCATAGTGGACACAGAATATAGCCTATTGTGGCTTTACTCTATTTAAAAAATGTATTTAAAATTTATAGTTTTTAAGAATTGTTTTCTTCAAAGCTTAAAACAGTTAATATCTTCATAGTTGCCAATTACTAACTAGAAATTTAGAAAGGAAATGATAGCTCATTTTACAATACGTTGAAATTTTGAATAATGATTTCTTATAATTGCTGTGTTCAAGAACATGTAGATTGTTCTAAAGCTTGTTTTAAATCTAAGATTTTCACTCATATCACCAATAGCAACTTCTTATACACTCTATATATATTGTATATAGTTCCAAATCTGAACTGAATCTTTTAGATAATAATAAATCCATGTTATCCGCATTGAGTAGTGTTTTCGTTACTCGTCATTTCGTTCTAGAATATAAGTACAATCCTTATATCTTAAAACTCATCATGTCTGTTAGATTTATTCAAGTGATGACGCATTTTAATCGAACATAATTTTGTGCGTTCACAATAGAAAACGTAACAGCTAGATGAAGTTGTAGGTAAAACAACATTTTGTTTTGTTAGAGATTCCAAATCTTGATAAAATAACTTTTTAATTTTTACTAACCACAAAATTAGATGTCCGTACACACTATGCATTCATCAACAGATCCATAATCAACTCCAAGCCATAAAGACAGTAAAATTAGCATAGAATAAGTTCAATACTTGTATATATTATCGAAGCCCAGTATTTTATGTTTTTTTATATTTTAACAGAGAACAAAACTACTACAAAGCTATAAACACATTACTCACTATAGGCACAATATTTTTCAATGCTTGTGTAATAACTTCTATTAGCACAGCGGCTAAAATGATACAATAATAATTACAGTTAACAATAAATAATATCAATTACGTGTAACAGGCCAGCTAGTAAAATGTTTCTATAACCGCTTTGCCCTAGGTCATCAGCCGGGTATTATTTCTTTAAGCGGTGTTGTCGGCCATTAACTCAAGAACACTGACGAGGATGGCTCTGCTTAGCGATAATACCGAACACCGAAGGACAATTTTCATATGTAATATTCCACTTATAACGTATAACATTTGGCTATGCAGTTAATACTAAAGCTAATACATATCACACCGATGTGTCATATAATCTAAAGACATTTTTAAGAAACAATCGATCCTATGTCATCCTTTCTTAAGATATCTCAGGATACTCAACGGTAAGCGTGAGAACTTAAGTCTATAAAATTGGAAATTCGATCCGTGTGATGGCTACAGCTCAGGTAACTCAATGTGCAACTTTGGATTTAAACAAAACAAAACAGAGAAAGAAACAAACACAACTAAAGATTTCTTAAAATTGATTTCTTTCTTGTACGGCGTAAATTCTATTACACTGTAGAGAGCAATTAACCAGCTTGAAACATTAAACATGACTTCGTAAAAACTATTATTAGCATTGCCGTTTTGGAGTATGCGAAACCAAAGTTCACCACGTGATTATTCACTATGGATTGAGAAATTTAAAAGTTCCAAAGTAATTTACCACTAAAGGACATGTATATTTAAGAATAGTAAGTAATATGCAATCATGGAAGGTTTCAGTTTAATACATTACTATGAAATTAGCTCCGGTTTAACATGATATTAAAATTCGTTTGTAATTAAGCACAAAGCTACACAATGGGCTATCTGTGTTCTGCCCACAACGGCTATCCAAACTCAGTTTCTAGCGATGTAATTTAGCAGACGTACCGCTGTAAATGCTTTAATTTTTGATTTCAAAAGAACGCTTCAATAACGAAAAATATGGCTGTCTGAATGAAATTTTATAATAAGTATAAGATGTGAAACATATAAATTGCTTTATGTTTTTGAGGATCCCCCTTCTATTTCGTTACATGCTTTCAAAAGGAAAAACAACTCAGTTGGAATATAGTTGAAAGTTATCAAACTGGTAGAAAATGCTACATAAACAGAAGTATTCATAGTTCTCTTATGTCTCAAAGACTTTCCAAAGTGAACTGCCTCTGAACCTCATTCATCATGTACCATGTCACTTTTAACGGAAAGCTTAAGACAAACGTTTTTAAAAAGAAATACGTGTTTACATGTATATATGTGTGTGTATGTCTTTGTGTCTTGTAGGTAAAGTGTAAAAACACACTTAGGTCAACACATGCGTACATACGCACAATTCCAATATGTTCTGCAACGAGCGCGTGATCTTCAGCAAAAGAAAACCACGCCTGGATGGGTTCAATCGAAAATTCAAGCTCGTGCACAATATACACAGGAATGAAGCCTGTGGGCCTCTAATGAACTTGGTCACGATATATATATATATAACACGCTCTCTCTCGCCCAGGAGTTCAGTATGTAGTGGTGATGTTTTTAACACTTAAATCACAGGAGCTGTTGGCAATAAATGCAGAATTTATGCATAGATAGAGCTCGTGGTTAATAGACAAAGTTTAGTCGAGATATAATCATAATATTTTGAATAAACTTTTCTTCATCACTACATCTAGAGGAAGGAGTTTTTGTATGTTTGAATGTAATCCTCCTAACAAATCAATAGATTTGGTATTTATAGAACGAAGTAGAAGGTTTAACATGAATACTTCAATACAAGTTAAGTTCAGCAGTGATAACCTTTAAGCATGTACGTGGGATTATGCATGATTTATATTTTAGGAAAGATGTGCGTAGTTACACATAACGTACTTTCTGCCTTGTCTCTGAGGTATGTATGTTTGTACACATATCTCTTTCTTCTTTAGTGTTTGTATGTTTCTGATTCGTGATGCATGTCTTTTTGTATCTAACTACTTCCATAAAGTTTTGCTGTTGTTTTTTTGTTTTCACCTCATTTATGTATTCATGCACTTGTAAATTCTCTGTACATAGAGTTAGACAGATCCGTGATGACGAGAAAACCTACTTGTAGAGAAAATTATATACGTAAAAACGGCTGGTATGGGTAGAGAAAGCACTCAATTACACAACCGCCTTCAAACATGTGGTCAGCTATAGGTCAGTAACCCTTTCTTTCTTTGTAAACCTGACGATGACTGAAGAAGATCGAAACGTTGTTCGCTCCTCTAAATAGTGCTTTCTCTATCCATACCAGCCGTTTTTACATGTAGAGTTAGACAGATGTTTTTCATCATTTAACAATAAAACTAAATTATTATGAACTGACCAGAAAAGCAGTCTGTATTAGAGAAAGATAGTCAAGGAACTTAACTAGGATAGTCTTGTAGCTGACTATTAAATACTTTACTGTCTGTTTCAAAGTTGTGTGGTTCCGTGCTAATACACAGTTGATTTTGACAGTAATCAGAAGTTCTCAAACTTATTTTTGTAACCAAACGGTATCATAATAAGTGCTATGATATAATTTCTACAACAACTTTAATATTATTTTTGCATCAACTATCAAGTAAATTTATATGAAATATTAAACAAGATTTGTGTTATTAACTGCGCCAAACTTTTGTCTAAGGCGGTTTGAGGTAAGAAAAAAATATCAGCTAAGTTGAGATGATGAATCATTAGTTAAGTTAAAGATCTACTTGACTGTCAGTCTATCATCCCTGTGTCTGATGAAATATGAGGTAAAGAACCACTAGCTAAATTGAAGATTGACATGACAGTCGGTTTCTCACACCTGTGTCTAACGAAGTCTGAGATGAAGAACTATTAGTTAAGTTGAAAATCTACATGATAGTTTGTCACACCTGTGTCTAACGAAATCTGAGACAAAGAACCATTAGTTAAGTTGAAGACCTACATGATAGTTTGTTAACGAAATCTGAGATGAAGAACCATTAGTTCAAAATATATATGGTAGTTTGTCACATCTGTGTAACGAAATCTGAGATGAAGAACCATTAGTTCAAAATATATATGGTAGTTTGTCACATCTGCGTCTGACGAAATCTGAGTTGAAGAACCATTAGCTAACTTGAAGAACTAAATTAGAGTAACATAAATACGATCTGTAGTGGGTTTGTTAAATGTTTGTTCACGGAACAAGCGTCAACCAAATCAGGCTTAGAATGCAGCTAATAACACACACACACACAGTGTATTCTCTTTCTGACAAAATTAGCAAAAGAGGTTGGGAATCTATTTTGGTTGATATCAGAAGTAAGATTAAGTTAAGTAACAACTGTTTAATCATTATTGACAAATTAGTTAAAACGGACAACTATTGTATTCACGTGCTTAATTTTGAAAATTACAACTGCCCTTCGAAGTATTTTTCAAGTTAATGTTTAACTACGTTAACTGCAAAATGCGACTATTTTCATTTGTTGATTGAGAATGTTTATTTGATCACAACAATAATGTTCGAAGTTTATTGAAAATGTTGAGATGTTATTGGGCTTTCGATTTAAAATACCCAGTTGATGATTTAAAGCAGCAATTTAATTGTTAAGATTTTTATTCTCGAATTTTTTTTTAAAATTGCGATAGTATCATAATTATAAGCAAGTTTTATTTTAAGTTTCTTTATTAGTATTTCATTCACCCATATTGTATGTACCTTCCTGACTACTACAGTGGATATTTTATTCATTAAAGTGTTTTCTTTTAATAATTCGAGTTACTAATATAAAATCTGGCTTCACTGTTTTCGGAATTCAGTCACGTAAATATTAAAGAAACTGGTGTTATTTTCAGAATAAATTGTACATAGTTACAAGGTGTTAGAAATCTGGTGACGGTAACGCAACCTGACACATCTAAATTATCGTATAGTGAGTCTAATGTTTTAAACTGACGTTAACATTTCGGTAATTGATAGTTATAATCATATCATGTGGCTCACAAACTCTGGAATCGTGTCCGTAGACATGTGTGCCATCAACATAATTAAATTTAATCCTAAGACTTATAAGGTTTTAACTTCGAAATGTTCCGTAATGAGGTTATAGAGTACAGGTGGTTGAGGTTAGGCTATTTCTGGGCTTTCGTGTTACCATTTGTAATTTTTCTCGTGTTGAAAGCAAATTGTCGATAGAGAGCGCTCTGAGTTCTATTGTTGAAACTATCTGTTGAGTACGTTATTTCAAATCCTTTCATTTACAATCTACTGTTAGAGTGTGTGTAGTATTTCAAGGTCTGCTACGTTAATGTTTGTGCTAGTAATCTAGAAACTGATCGTCGTATTCAGTGAGGTTATTATGGTACTTTCTATAACGTGTACAAAGTGAACTGAATTCATTAAATGTGAAAATGTTTTTCGGCAAACGACTATATTATAGCTGCAAGACACCTAGCTAAAGAGTGGTACGTTGAATCTCTGATGTTTGCTATGGAACTAATATGACAGACCTACTGTGAATTTTTTTACAGACTGATCATAACACCCTAATATAGATCACCCTAGGCTCCAAAATAAACAGTGTCAGAATATAGAAAATGCCCAAAAAGAAGATAAAAAACAAGAACACATAGCTCAAATCGTCCCTGAAAACGAATATCAAGAATACATAAAAAATAAAGACAAAACAGGAAGACGATTACACATGAGCGCACGCGCACTCGCAGCAATATTTCCTTGCATCATGTGTATTCGAAAACATAAAAAAAGGTGAAAACAACATAAAATCAAAACAATATTCAGAAGCTATAACATAATGCTATATCTACTGTAGCTACTGGTATACATAAAAGCCATAACATAATGCTATCGTTACTGTATACACACCAATCCACCAAAAAAGTAATGGATAAAAACAATAATATTTTCAAACTTTTTGTGAAACAATGAAAAGGTCAGAATTATAAGGCATAATACCCTTATGTGCAGAACCAGCCTTATCAAAAATAACACCCCAGGAGGCTTGTTTTTTTTGTTTTTTGAAATTCGCGCAAAGCTACTCGAGGGCTATCTGCGTTAGCCTTCCCTAATTTAGCAGTGTAAGACTAGAAGGAAGGCAGCTAGTCAGCACCACCCACTGCCAACTCTTAAGCTACTCTTTTTACCAGCGAATAGTGGGATTAACCGTCACATTATAATGCTTCCACGGCTGAAACGGCGAACATCTTTAGTGCGACGGGGATTCGAACCCTCGACCTTCAGATTATGAATCAAACGTCTCAACCCACCTGGCCATGCCGGGGCCCCCAGGAGAAATAAGCATTTGTCGCCCTATACATTTCCTATATTTTTCATTCTCTTTATTCGATTTTTTTCTCTTCAATTTCCCACCACTTCAACTACACTATTGTTACAGCGGCATGTGTATATATGTGCAACATATGTAGAAATTGTACTAAGAGAACAATATAGAAACTAATAGACAATACTAGACATTAAGGACACTTTTTAGGCATTCTCTACGATTGTAATAATCCAATCGATACTTTTTATGAGAGAGTTTTGGTGCACCTAGAAAGGTTGCATCCCGGGCAGTCGTCAGATTCGCCCAGTCCGCTTATAAAAACCTCTAATACCTATTTATACGTAATAACTACTCATATAATCAGACAAGAACATGCAATATAATGATGAAATAGTATTGAAACAATAATGTACGAACCATAAACGCACGCACACATGCAAAGGACACAACTAAAGTCAAAAGAAATTTTCTACATCCATCGAAAGCCTAAAGGAGAGAGTGGATAGCGCTCTTTTAATAAAAATGGTCCTTTTGAGGACTTTTTTGAAGAAAGCAGTCAAAATGCGTGATTTAAATAAAACGTAAGTTCACTTTGACTACCGTTTAGAGAGTCAAATTACATACTGAGCTCTACCCTTGGTGAAGCGTGTTTGTGTTTTCTTATAGCAAAGCCACATCGGGCTATCTGCTGAGCCCACTGAGGGAAATCGAACCCCTGATTTTAGCGTTGTAAATCCAAAACATACGGCTATACTAGCTGGGGGCTTCTTGGTAAAAGCCCAACAAATCAGGTAAAAGTATACAAGTAAAATTGAACTTTGAGTCCACAAGAGGCTATATTTTCGAAGCTGTTCTAATGCATTTTAAATGTCTTACCTTGAACATTTTGCAGATTAATTTAAGAAGATTGAACTTCTTTGTCTTTTGTCTTTGAAAACGCGGAAATCCCTCAAATTTACTAAAAAAATAAGCGAAATATCTGCGAGGATTTTCAGTAGCCTTTATTCTGCAAGAAAGTTGTTGCAAGACTGAGGAAATTAATTGGAAGTGTGGAGTTGTAATAGTAGAGTGGAGAAACTTGGAAGTGTGGAGTTGTAATAGTAGAGTGGAGAAACTTGGAAGTGTGGAGTTGTAATAGTAGAGTGGAGAAATTTGGAAGTGTGGAGTTGTAATAGTGTAGAGTGGAGAAATTTGGAAGTGTGGAGTTGTAATAGTACAGTGGAGAAATTTGGAAGTGTGGAGTTGTAATAGTAGAGTGGAGAAATTTGGCAGAAGTGGCAATGCAGTTGTGTCACTTCTTGTTCAAAGCAGCGAATTTCACAGTGAAATATGTTCCAACTGAACCATTTACAATAGCTACTGCAGTTACTATATGGAAATTAGTTCACAAAATATTTTCATTTTTTAAATATATGTGGAAAAGATTAATATGGATTCCGTTTGCTTCTGTGCTACAAAGCTAGCATGTCAGGTTTGGTCTGCATCGGTCTCAGTTCATTGAGGAGGATATGCGTTTACAGACAGACAGAATATTTACTTTCCTTCATATTCGATATTTACCGGATGGCTATGTCCATACGTGTAGCACATACATGAAGACGCCTGCACTTTAATTTTTACACTTAGCTCTGCCTCGTTTCATTCACCAGAGCTTAACTACTCAGAATAGAATATTTTATGAAAAAAGCAGTAGTTCATTAGCAACTAGAACTAGAATATTGATTGTATAGAGTACTAATGATAATAACATTCGATTATAAATACGAAGACCTGAAACTATACGTATTAAAAGGCAATCCAACTTTTCAGCTTCTGGCATATCATTAATTATATATTATAGCGTAAGAACCAAGTGGTCTAATTTCGTTTATTCACTTTTAACCTTATACCATGATGAGTCGAGTCTTTTATCGTAGTTAAAGTTGGTCCCTCAAGCATTCCTGAGAAAGACTTACTAAAATGGTTAGTTGATATATATATATATACTACACTCAAAAGAAAGAAATAAACGTTTGATATGGTTGGAAAATTTATGTCAGAGTGTTATTTATACATGCCCCCCTTCAGTAGCACAGCAGTTTGTCTGCGGACTTATACTGCTATATACCGTGTGAGCAGAACACAGATGGACCAATGTGTAGATTTCTACTTAATTACAAACAAACAAATATGTCATTAGGCATCTCTCACTGCTGTAAGAGCACATAACTATCTGGGTGCATTTTATAAACACTATCTGCCTTTTAGATTGGAGCATTTATCGTGGTAGCAATATTTAATAATAGTGCGTAATAGTAGAGGTAAACCAGTAATGATATATTCAGGCGAGTTCTCTATAAAATAGCTTTTGAGAGACGGTTGAAAGGTAACTTATAATAATTTCCGGATATTATAACAACTAGTCTCAATTCACACAGCCAGAGAAAATTAAAAGTGTGAAAACTACGAAAAACTATCGTAGGTATATTTTTGCTCAATATAAACGACAACCGATAAACATTCAACGATAATATACAATAAACGAAATGGAAGTGTTAAGCTTCAAACTGCTACATAAACTTTGTGGTTACCATAGGAACAATGTTTTTGCTAATTGTCAAAAGTTAAGTTTTTAATATTAGTATCGAAAACTAGGCTTTTTGAAAGTCGCTATTATAAACAAGCTAAGACATTATATCAGATTAGAATTAGCTCAACCAGTAGCAGTGTTATTAATTGAACATTAAAATAATGGAAAATGTTCAAAAATTGGTAAAACACACGTCTATGACAAATGTTTTATACTTATGTGCAACGTTTCTGGCAGGATCCCTTTAACAGGCAGTTTATACAGTGTAACATAGAAAAAAAAACTTAGATTTACACTTAAAAGAGCACTGTCAGAAAATCAACTACTATAATAAAGCCTTACCTTGAATGCCAAGTTATCATAAGTATAGTAATAAAACAATTATCAGGCAAGGTAACTTTAGTGTGTTGCAAGACGTATTGTTACAAATGTTAATTTTCGAATTTTATGTCCCATAATACTAAACGTCTATTTTGTTTGGTTTGATTTTTGAACTTTGCGCAAAGCTACAGGAGAGCAAACTGCGCTAGCCGTCCCTAATTTAGCAGTGTAAGACCAGAGGAAACGCAGCTAGTCATCACCACCCACCATCAACTCTTGGGCTACTATTTTACTAACGAATAGTGGGATTGACCGAAACTTATAACGGCCCCACGACTAAAATATTTAATGTGAGAGGGATTTGTTCCCGCGCATCTCAGATTACGAGTTGAGCGCCCTAACCAACTGGCCATGCGGAGCACACTGAATTTGTATTCATACAAGTGGTGAATTATGCAAAATAAAACAACTGCTATTTAGAAAATACGAATGTTACTAATACGATATTAACGCTATTTAACACTCTCTGAAAATCAAAGTTATCAAAATTTATGATAACGTATCTGTTGCCAAGGTGTAAAGACAAGACAAGTCAAGCCAATAAAATAATTCAAACACAACTTTCAAATAATTCCGCTAACTAATAATAATACCTAAAAACAACAACTAGTTACTGAGGTAAACCTAAAACCTATATGTGGATGACGTTTTGGTCTTCGTCAGGAAACTAATTTCCGCGTTCCGTGAAGCGGCCTGATGAAGGCCTGGGTACAAAAAATGAAATATTATCCGTAAATCTCACTCAGATGCAGCATTTAAAGTATTCATTTTCAGGTCTTTCAACTTTGAAATAAACAACGTTCATTGAATAGATTCCAACACCCAGTTACGAAAGGGCATACTCTTTAGGAATGTTTATTACAGGGAATAATCCCCAGTAAGATGTTTTTTATTGCAACAGGTAACATGCACAAGAAAAGAGTGTAATAACAAAAAATGTATTACCAGCAATATGCCTCTTGGAAGAAAGAAAACATTAATCTTTAGTGACAGAATCATGTATTTTTCAAGTCGGGTCTTATAAAACTTGAGTGTGGATGTTACTGGGTGGCAATAAGCCGCTGTTATGGTGTTCGGTATCCTTATTAAGGTAATATATAACGTATGGTAAGCCTGTCTTCGAGCGGAAGGAAGGACAAAACCACGAGTGAAAACAAAAACTCCATGGTGTCGAGAATGGTTAATGGTATTACCTGTATTAACGATTGGTCAGTAAGCTAATCTCCAAACAGCAGTAAGACGTTAAGTGATGTAATTACCACTGTGAAGAAGCGAATCGGGGCAAGAATGAAAGAATAATGAGACCTATGATATGTAATTATGGTTAGCTTGACCGTTTACCATCTGTTAGAACTCTGAGGGGCTGTCAAATGTATTTTTTTCTTTCACATTCATCAAAGTTGTTTATGTTCACCACTTCTTTCATGGTCGCTAAAATATAACCAATATCAGCAACGTGACAAATTAAGTTATGAATGCTGCAACTTTATATACAATCATTTATACAAATAAATTTAGTTAGTAAATAATTTTACTAGAAATGTTTGTTGTTTTTTTTCATTTCGCGCAAAGCTACACGAGGGTAATCTGCGCTAGCCGTCTCTAATTTCGCAGTGTAAGACTGGAGGGAAGGCAGCTAGTCATCACCACCCACCGCCAACTCTTGGGCTACTCTTTTACCAACGAATAGTGGGATTGATCGAAACATTATAACGCCCCCACGGCTGAAAAAGCGAGCATGTTTGATGTGACGAGAATTCGAACCCGCGACCCTCAGACTACGAGTCGAGTGCCTTAACCATCTGGACATGCTGGGCCTACCAGAAGTGAATGAGAAACACATGTGAATATGTGTACACGAAGTAAACAAATTTTAGGTTTCATGTTATCTCACCCACCCGGAAAATAACACGTGACACGAAATCGGTTTAAACGCTTTCAGTATTTTTTATAGCATAGTTTGATGTTTAACTCCTGTAAGTTATACACTTATTTTGAGGTATTTTTCAAAATTAGAGTGTTATTTTAGAAACACAGAAATATTCTAAGTCAGGTATTAAAGCAAAAATTTCTCATTTTCAGTTTTGTTTATTTGCGAAACCAGGTTTTGGATGTTAGAATTCTTCAGACTTTCCACTAATCCACTGGAGTGTGATGGGGGCGTCATTTGGAAATTCAAAAGCTATTTCAAAGAATTTTGGAAAATCGTTTTACTGTTTTCTTCTTTTTTTTTGTTCCTCCTGAAAAACTTAGAACAAACGTTGTTGTCCTCCTCTGTATCAGCAGTAAGTTTATGGACTTGCAATGTTCAATTTTGAGATGTGGTTCCTTGCGATGAATAGAGTGTAGATAGCCTATTGTGCATCTCTGCATTAAGAAAACAACAACGACACTGTGAGCGATTTTCTACTCAGCTTAAAATCCAAATTAACTTGCTGTTAAGATTAGCATTAATTAAAGCATGACTGCTTACATTTTACTGAGTGCAAAAATGACGTATTACGAAGCTTGGCCAACAGTTAATGATAATTTATATACATTTTTTTCCAAAAATAAGTTTTTCAAAATATAATTTGCCAAAGGAATCTTCTGGAATAATAATTCTAATTTTTGTCGTCACTATGTTGAGGGTTAGACACATTTCAGTCAGTATAATGTGATGTATGCTAATATAGACGTATGAGTGTGTATTTTTGTACATGGTTGAGAAGCCTTTATCAATTTCTCATCTACACAACGATAAAGCTACAAACTTTTTTTTATCTAATTACATGACTAATGTCCTATTTCACTTTTAACGAGTCTAGAAAATGTGAAGCCTATTCCAGTATTCCTATCTCATGTATATCACGAATGTTGCTTATACATTTCGTTTTGATATTATCGAGATAATACCGATCCATATTACACTATCATTACATCATCATGACAACTTTATTATTATTACTAATGTTAGCACACAAAATTTTGGAAATAGAGAGCATTTCTGCATACTGACACTTGATGTGTTTGGATTGGCTTATTTAGAATTTCGCGCAAAGCTACACTAGAGATATTTGAGTTTACTGTCCCTAATTTAGCAATGATAAACTAGTCAACACTACCCACTGCCAACTCTTGACCTACTCTTTTTCTAACAAGTTGTAGAACTGATCGTCACCTTACCACGCCCAACAGCTGAAAAGGGTGAGCTTGTTCGGTAACTGGGATTCGAGCCCTCGACCCACAAATTGCGAATCGAGCGCCTTGATCACTAGGCCATTGGATATATATTATTGTACTACTCGTGTTCAAGGCAAGAGCAAAGTTCCATTGACAGAAACGGGTAGCAATAGTGAAAGATACAATACATCATAAGAATCTAAAAGAAAATATATTTTGTATAGTATATCTGCATAAGCCTAATATTTTCATTAGTTAAATTGGCTTATTTATTTGTTTCCTCAACTTCTTTTACAAAACAGTGGAAGATCTGTATTGTCGGCTTTGAAGTCTATATAATTACAAGAGCTTTATGAAGGCTCATATGATGAATAAAACTATTTAAAGTCTTTTTTCTTGATGTTCCTATAAATATCGAACTTGAGTAATACTTCTGCAACAGTTTTACTGTAGTTATTCCATTAAGATTATTTGCTCAGTGCGACTTTCATGTAACCCGTAATACAACTGTTATAACACAACTTAGCTATGCTGTAACTATTTAACATGAAATCAGTGCTGCTCGCTAAAGTATACGAGAAATATACAACAATACGTGCTTTGAATATATAAAATTATATATTTGTCTACAAATATTTACTTAGCAAATGAGATACGTAATCTTTCTTTCTGTTTACATACACAGTGTTGACCCTAATCGATCGTGGACCTCTTCAAGTACATACGCACATTAAATAAGGTTTGATTTGAACATACAGATATTTTGTATTTTAATGATGGGTCTGATAAACCTGTCGTTTATCACTGTTCCAGCACTAAGCTGTGCATTCAACACACACACACACAAACTATACTGAACTTATTGACAAGCAAGACTACTGTACTCTACAGCGATTTAATAAAACTGGTTTGGATATCATATAAAAATATATTTTATGGCTTCGAAATATTAAACTGTTTCTAACCTTGAAAGCCGGTAACCCTATCTCTAACATAGAATTGGATATCTTTAGTCAATTGTTTTTATAAAGACGTACACAGAATTACAGCAAAGTTATCTTATAGTGCTACAAAATGGATCTACTTCAACGTATGTAATATTGTGATCTATATAGAAATAATAATCAAATCTAAAGTAGAGTCGCCTTAACGTGACTTAATGGTTAGCATGCTGAAGGATCCAAGGGTTAAGACATAATGATGCTGAACAAACCTGCATTTTCAACTCTGAGCGTAACAGTCAATTCCATTATTTTGTTCGAACAGTCGACCAAAGCCACTTTGTGCTGGATGCTCTCCCTTTGGTCATTAGCTCAAAAATGATGGACGGAAATGTACCTGACCCATAACTGTCCTTGAACGTGGAATTCACATGCGCCTAAGGTGGCGTTCACGCTAAAATATCGAACCTCAGTTACTGGTTAGACGGCTAGCGGGGAGAAATAATGTCATTTTGTAATACTTAAATTTGCGCTTAAAAGAACAAAAAATTGCATCAGGCTTTAGTGAATCACCATTTGTTTCAGTAATTTGTATTTAAACGGACCGTAATGCACAACAGTATATATAAATATGTGTTTTACAACCTACTTACAAAAAATAAGTGAAATAAATGGAAGTGATTATATTTAAAAATACACCTGTGCTATTAAGATTGATTTTAAATATTATATTAAATCTATTTAAACTTAATAGAGCTAAATAAACTTGCTTACTACAATTAGATGAATCTACTGATATATTATATTCTACCAGGCACGTTGTCTTCCCATAAGTGTATTTTGCTTCGATTGGTTTGTTGTCTTCGGCATTTTAACCCTCTATTACACTCATTATGAAAATATGGTGGAAAATGTTTTCTTCGAATGTATTACTTACATAGGTCTACAATACACAGAATAAAATGTTTTTATGAAATATATTTGGTATGTTATAAATGGGTAAGGCACCTATAAGTGACATTGGTCAGTTGAGGAACCAACGAAAATAATTCCAAGCTTTAGAAAATAAAATTATATAGTAGCTGGAAAGGATGACATTGTAACTATTAAGAAAACGTATCTCGTATTATTTATTAATTAACGTTTGCGTTAGGTGGTGATTTACTTTTTCATTATGTCCACGAATAATTAATCCGCAAGTACTAAATTACTATCCGCAAAGATCGCGGATGTAGTTGGTAAAGGAGAACTGAAGAATGTGGAAAATTAAAAACAAGTCAGTGCATAACATAATAACACTGAAAGTGAAATGGACATGCCATTATATTAAGTATTTATAAGATTATAAGCAAATGTCTTTAAAGAAATAAAGATTTAAATAAATAAGAATATTATTTAAATCTATGAAACCCAATGAATTCAAGTGGAAATGGGACGTGTGGTAAAGGCCAAAAACTAGGTGGAAAAAACAGATGTCTAGGAGTAAAACCGTATTTATTTTTATAACAAACCTGTAAATGATCTTTGAGAAATACAAGACCTAGGAACCTGTACATTTAGAATACTGATAGAGGTAACGTGACACGGGATGTGAAACTATGGTGTGAGGCAACATGCCCCCTAGTGGCTCAGCGGTATGTCTGCAGACTTACAACGCTAAAAACCGGGTTTCGATACCCGTGGTTGGCAGAGTACAGATAGCCCATTATTTAGCTTTGTGCTTAATTTAAAAGAACAAAACAACAACAATGAGGCAACATAACTCCCAACCATTTATCTTACATTGCTGCTACGGCCGGTTTAATTTTAAAGTTAAAAGCTAGCTAATATTTTGAAATGTGTGTATGTTACCTTCATTAAACTAGGGACAGGGGTGGGAAAGATTACATTACGTTCACGACTCATCAAGCAACTCGCGATTCGCGCTATCCACAAATTTCACGATACACTTACGTCACTGGTCCAAAATAAACAGCTAAAAGAAAATCCTACAAGAATATAAAGCACATTTCACTTATGAAACACAAGATAGGTAAACAGACTATCCTAATTATAAAGCAGAGTAATATAAGCAGCTATTTTGATCTGAGTTTAACGACTTCAGGTAGCTAAACGTGAAGCAATGTTAATATTTACTGCTAACATCGAGACGTAAAACATCCAAGTTAACCAGTAAACTAAAAGTAACTCAATAGTTTTACTAAATAAACCTATAAAAAGTGGATTGGGACATTATGAGCTTAACTTTTAGGCCACAGTAAAACAAATAGAGAGAAGATTAAAACTAAACAGATAAGTAAAATAAATCAACATCAAAAGGAAGGACTTTGTTAAACACAGCAAATTCAAACCTCTGAATAATAATATTATCTAATAAACAAAAACAAGACTAAACAAAAATAAAAAAGGCTGCACTAATAGAAAAGATCACCATGGTACATACAGGCTATAATATGGGGTATAAAATGTACTTTAAGTTATGAAGGTGATTGTGAAAGTAGGACCCACATTGCGTTGGGGATACACCGTCTATTAGCCTTAACTTCCTTTCGCCAGCCTCACATGAAGACTAAATTGCACTATGTAACACTAATTTTGTTCCTGAATAGCATGTGTTATTTCTTAATTGCTCATGTTGTAAAAGTACAGAAAATGGCCATTATTCCATTCAAACTTTGCTTTTGTGACCTGAATAATGAAATTTAGAAATTAACCTAGTTTCTATGTAAAAAGGGCAAATTTTGACATTTTTATTTACATAAGGTCTGAATAAAACAACATATGAATCAAAATTTACATATATTTATACTAAAATTATGCAAAAATGTTAAGAAGTGAGTGGATTCTCGAGATTTGCGACTATAATGTAAATCACTTTTACGTATCAGCCCCCAAATATAGTCTTGGCATTCGACTTTGTTAGACCAAGAATCTGATCAAGTCATTGAGGTCTCTTTGGTTGGGGTAGTATGGGTTTCTCTCACCAGCTGCACCTCTGAAATTGTAATCTGGATCTTTAACGTCTACCTCCTATTCTGATTTGCTGCTCTCTTGTGAAGATTACTGCTTTCTTTCTGATGGAATGGATACAGGGAGCACAGGGCAGTGTGGCACTGGGGCAATGGATGATGGAAGGTCCGGATACATGATAGCAGATGCATTTTTGCTAGCCCGATGTTTGAAAGGGTCCACCATGCAGAAGTACCAATTGCTTGAGTGTTCAGTGGGTTCACACCAAATTCTTGGAATAACAAACTTCATGGCTCTCTTTTTTTCTATTTATTATTCTGCAAAAGAGCAAAATAAAATTGTTATTATGAAGAATAAATTTATTTCATCTATAACTAATGTGTGTGTGTGTGTTTTCTTATAACAAAGCCACATGAGGCTATCTGCTGAGCACACCAAGGGGAATCGATCCCCTGATTTTAGCGTTGTAAATCCGTAGACTTACTGGTGTACTAACGGGGCACCACTCAACTAATGTGTAAGAGGTTCATGCAAAATATTTTATCTGTGATATTTTTTCTATACTATTGGAATTAAAAAAAGAAATTAAAAGATATTTAAATTTTAAAGGTCTAAAATCTGTATAATATAAAATGTTACTATTCAAGCAAGCAAAAATTGTCTGTCTTACCTTCTAGATTGGTGCTCTCAGGTAAAATGAGGTGCCCAGGGTTTGTCTTGATCCCCGACAGGCATGCCGAAATATGCCTTGTAGGCTTCACACATTTTAGAAGATGATGCCATAGAGTACTTTTTCGCTCTTGTCTTGATAAATTGGCCACATACATAGCAGAATACGTCTGGAGAATGCTTGCAGCTTCTTGATGCCATCTCTGATAAAATCAGACAAGTCTATGTGTGCACTAAACTGAAGTGGTGAGCCCCTGTATATATATTATTATGGAAAGTTCTAGAAAATTCTCGTAAGTTATACATCATTCTAGAAAGTTTTTAAAAATTCTTGTAAGTTCGAAAAAATTCTTTATCAGCTACTCAGCACTGAATCTACTTGGAATGTTCTGGAAAATGAGTAAATTTGAAAATTTTATTACCCAGGTCACAAAAGTTTGAAGAGACAAATCTTTTTTATTTACTTTAGGCATAAGCTATTGGGAAATAACATTTTTTGCCCAGGAACAAGAAAAAGTAAAAATGATGTTACATAGTGTTATTAAATAATAACATAACCAAAGGAATAAAACTAAAGATTAGGAGAGCGATATGTGGGTGCTCAAGTCCACAATGTCCCACAGTTATCTGCAGGCAGTAAAGGGTGATAGATGTGGGACATTGCAGTCTTGAGCACCCACATCTAGCTCTCCTAACCTCTAGTTTTATTCCTTTGATTATTTTCTTATTTAACTACACTACGTAACAAAATTTTTTACAAAGTGAAGAAGAAAAAATAACAATAAAGGAAAAATCCGATTACATTTAGATTTATTTCTAGTTCAATAAAAACAATTTTTAAACAACCGGCCATTTTATTAAATAAATTACTTAATATTTTATTTGTTAAAATCAAAACTATAAGTTCTAATAATAAGAAACATACGTTTCAGATAATAGAAAATAATCAATCCATTTTAGAATATCTAAGAAACTGTGCAAGTAAAGAATATTCAAACATTTCATTCTATTGCACTGTACACCACAATTCCATTAAAAGTGTAATTAATATAACAATTGGTTATATTACTTGGTTAAAAACCTGGTTATTTAAAAATATGTAATTATTATAAATGCAAAAATTTATATCTTTTACGTTTTTTAAAGCAAAATTTTCTTCCTTCCATTACAATGAAAGGAAGCGCAGATAGCCCTCGTGTAGCTTTGCGCGTAATTCAAAACAAAACAAACTATGACAGGATAACAGAACTGTTATATTAATTAAACTTTTAATGGAATTGTGGTGTACACTGTAATAGAATGAAATGTTTGAATATTCTTTACTTGCACAGTTTCTTAAACTTACCAGCGAGTAAGTAAGAGGTACAAATATGAAACATGCTTTTCAACAACCACTGTTTACTTACTAACAAGTAAATAAGAGTTACAAACATTGAACACGCTTTACAAACTTAGTTTAATTAAACTTTTAATGGAATTGTGGTGTACAGTGCAATAGAATGAAATGATTGAATATTCTTCACTTGCACAGTTTCTTAAACTTACTAGCAAGTAAGTTAGAGGTACAAATATGAAACATGCTTTTCAACAACCACTGTTTACTTACTAACAAGTAAGTAAGAGTTACAAACATTGAACACGCTTTACAAACTTAGTTTAATTAATATAACAGTTCTGTTATCCTGTCATAGTTTGTTTTGTTTTGAATTACGCGCAAAGCTACACGAGGACTATCTGCGCTTCCTTTCATTGTAATGGAAGGAAGAAAATTTTGCTTTGAAAAACGTAAAAGATATAATTTTTTTGCATTTATAATCATTACATATTTTTTAAATAACCAGGTTTTTAACCAAGTAATAACAGTTCCAATGGAAGCTAACTATTCTACTTATATTGCAAATGTATATCTTTATTCTTAAAAACAGGTTTATTGAAAATTACATAAACCCAAATATTTTTACTTTAATTTACCGATACCTAGATTATTTAATTAATATAAATAATCTTGAGATAAATAATGTTATTAACACTTTTTATCCAGTATAACTAGAAATTGAAAATACTTTACATCTAATATAGATGCACATCATTTTGATTTAGAAAATAAATTAATAATTGATAAGGATATCAATGTAAATATTTTTTGCTAAAAGAAATAATTTTGCTTTTCTATTATACGGTTTATGATCTGTTAATAGTAATGTACCATACTCTTCTATTATAAGCATTATAACTTCACAGTCATTTAGATTAGGTAAAATTTGTAATAGATTGCAATATTTTATTATTAATGTTGAAATATTGATACAAATATTAATATCTGATAGATTTAATAAAATCCTCAAAATAAAATTATTAAAATATTTTGTGATAAATATACAAATGTATTAAATAAGTATAAAGAATTAAAAATTAAGGAAATGTTATTAAAAATTTCTGATAATTATTTTTAGTTGTAAACAACGTGGCACTACTTTATGATGATGAACACCTTATCTCATATATAGGCTTGTCTATTGTCTGAAAATTGGTGGTTACAATGGACTTAATGGGTAGTGGTTTGGAGTTATACTAGTTAGTTTAGAGAACTGGTTGGGACCCTTTATACTAGTATAACGTATCTACGTGGCTACTAATTAGTGCTGAAACATCATAATGGGGCTAGAAATATTAGCTTCAGGGGTTAAGTTTATTTAACTTACTTACACTCAAGTGGCAATACTTTATTTTTCTTTATTATTTATTTTATATTTTATTTTCTTCTTTTTTTTTTACTTTGGAGAGCATTCACCTTCCCACAACTATCTGCAGGGACGTTGTGGGCTCGAGCACCCACACCTCGCTTTGCCAATTTCTATTTCTATTCCTTAGATTATATTATTATTTAATTACTCTTCATATGAGATTGTCGAACGGAGGTTAAGACTAATAGACGTTGTATCCTCACCGCAGTGTGGGTCCTACTTACACAGTGACCTCCAAATTCTAGGATATATTTTATATCCCACATTATTATACCCTGTTCCCTGGGAGATCTCTTCCACTAGTACAGCGTTTCTTATATTTGACTGGGCTTGTTTTTGTTCATAACAAATTATGTGTATATATACACATATCTGTGTGTGTGTGTGTGTGTGTGATGCACATGAAAAACACACACCCATAATTTGAATTTAAACGACTTGGATATAAATCAGTTATATACAAAAAATTTAAGTTGCTACAGCAATGAAGTCAAGTCAGAAGGAGTCCTTGTAACTGTTTAGTATATATCTTATCTACAGTATTTATTATATATTAGAATCGTAAAACTTTTTTATTAGAGTATTGTATTCTGCTACCAGAAAAGTGGAAACCTTGAAAACTGCTACCACAGAAACGATATTAAACAATTACAGAGATCAAGAAAAGAAAACGTTGATAAAATGTAGACTGTGTATAATGTTCGAAATAATTATTCTGATATGCCTAAATTTAAATGATATCATTTGCTCTCAGATTGTAAAAAAAAAAAAAAAAATATGTTTTCGTAAAGGTTGGCTATAGACGTTCATCTATTGTTATAATATTCTCATTTGAAGATGTAGTAGAAATGTTCTTGTTTTCTAGTGAATAGTTCGATTTCTTAGCTTAATGGCGAGAGATTCTAACATTCTAAGCTGTAATTCCTCTGGGAACGGAGAATACCGCAGAATAAACTGCCCTCACATTCGTTTAGGACAGTGGCGCTGTAGGCTTTAGTGTTACAGTGTTCTGTTGTTAGACTCTAGAGCCTTCTGGTGTTTCATCTTTTATATCCCTGGAAGCATGTGAATTTATATGCTACTAGCTAAGTATCAAGAGATTTTGCTTATCTCAAGAGACTTTTATCCCTAGGCACTGCTTTAAATAAAAAGAAAATTAAACTGAACTTCTAGATATAGACATGGGCGTCCGTAGAGGGAGCACAAGTGGGGACTTACTCCTCCCATGATGAAATGAGAAACATAATTCTTTCTTTCTTCGTTCAGCACGTGCATATGAATTTTTATTTAGTTCATAATTCCACACTACTTTGTCCATCCCTGGAAAAATCTCTGCAGACCCCAAAGAATATAGATGTTTGATCATTTCTGTTTCAGTTTTCTTGTTAATCAAGTTCATAATATTGCATAAGTATAGCGTGACAAAAGTAACAGTTTCGTCGGAACATCTAACGTAATAAATTCTAAAAATGGGATTTCGATACCTGCGTTTGATAGATGAAAGATACCCCATTTTGTGGTTGTGTGCTTAACAACAAACAAATACAATCTAATATAAAAACGAAGGGAGTGTTTAGTTTTTTCTCAATTTTTATATGGATTATTCTATTTGGGAACGAAAGTAGAAAACAATTTCTTATAAACATTCGTTTTATGTTCTTAACTTTTGCTTCTAAAAGGCTTTGACTTCCTATAACATGTAACATGGTTTTAACCACATTTTGTTTAAAACTTGAAGAAGCTAAGATTTCAAAATGTGAATAGAGACCAGTGAAAAATGGATTTATAATACATTTCAGTCCACCGCTAGTATAGCGGTAAGCCTACAGATTTGTAACGGTAAAAGCATCGGTTCGATTCCTCTCGGTAGACACAGCAGATAGCCTGATGTGGCTTTGATATAAGAAAATACACAAACACAAAATAATACATTTCAAAGGTTCAGAACATTCCAGACAGGACTGTTATCAAGCTTTCTCATGAAAGCACAAGAAGAGAGCACTCGATCTGTCTGTCCATAGATTTTACCGTTAAACATAAAATGTGATTGTTACAAGTATTAACAAAATATATGTAGTTATAATCCTGTGCAGCTCCATTCTCGGCAAACACGAGGTTGGATAAAAAGATCAGTGGTTTAGCCTAGAGATATATTTACGTAAATTGATTCCATATTAAAACTAACACAATGGATATTATCCTTAAACAGTGTCGGTTTTAAGGTATCAAGTATCCTCAACAAAATATAGATCCTGTACAAATCTTTCAAACACTGTGTTAAAAAACCTCGCGAATGGTTGATTATAGGTACCCGTACTAGAAACTATAGATCCAGCTGGACGTTTCTGTTTGCGAATTTTAAGGAGTCCAAATGCCTACAAATTGATCTATGGAATTCAAAAGAGCTTCCATTTTGTTGATGTGATGTGCTTTACTTACAATAACAACCACATTATCTTTTTCCAGTTTAGTGATTAAAATGTCTTCACTTTTTTTGTTTTCGTTTTTCAAAGCCTGAGTTTTGTCTTTGCTTCAGCTATTGTTCTTTTAAATAAGTCTAAAATATAATACATATATGTGAATTCATGTGTCCTGTAGTACACCCTATAGTATATTGAATCAGCAACTGGAAGGATCTGCAGTTTAATAAAAGAGCCATGTAACGTTAAAACACAATACCAGTAGTGTATATTACCAAACACTGTCTAAACAAATATGATAGTGTGTTAAAACACGCAGTACCAGTAATATGTATTACCAAACACTGTCTAAACGAATATGTTAGTGTGTTAAAACACGCAGTACCAGTAATGTGTATTACCAAACACTGTCTAAATAAATACGATAGTGTGCTCAAATCCAGTTTATTACACGTCATTCTCCATTCCGGGGAAGATTTCCACCTTACAATGCTCGAGTCTCTCGTCTTTAAGATAATCTAACTACTCTTAACCAGAAGATAAGGGCACTGCCACTACACTTCTGTAGTGAAAAGAAAGTTCAAGACATGAACTTCGAACTATTAATTTATATAAACAAAGATTGTAAGACGTTTCCTTGAAACACAAAATGAGCTGCTTAATAAAAATTCCAAGTTCTTGTTAAAATACAACTTAAACTAACATATCAAAATACCTACGTTCTGGAGAATGACACTCATTCTTCGATTTGTTTTTCTAACCTTAATTTTTTTTATTTTACCTACCTACTCTAATAACAAAAGTTCAGATATGTAGATACAATTTGATCTACACTTATTTTATTCTATCTGATTTTCTTAAATAACACCTAGATAACACGTAACCTAATTTAAATAACAGATTCCCAGTAACAGTTTTAACTGTATTCAAGTAATAAAGCTTATTCAAAGTCATTATTTATATTTATCAGCTCGGATTCTTAGGAGTTTTATATTCATTTTGTAAACTGTACCTGTACTACAGTGCTAATTTTCAAATGACAATCCTGTACAAAACCCTTTTACATTGCTTGTATAATATATTTTTACATCTAAAAAGAATAAAACGTTTGAAATTTTAAACTGATTATTTACTAGCATATCGTTTGTTTAATCAACGTAATGCTTTAAGTTAATTATTTTACGAACTTTTCCATTGTTCTATTCACTTCATTATGTTCACCGATATCAAGAGACTGTTTTATGTGTGACTAATGATTCTATTGTGTTACGACTGTTTGTGTAAACACTGATGCATTTTCAATAGAAATTTTCTAGGTGAAAAGAAATTATATAAAAGATCCAAGTTCGCAATGATATAAACAGTCTTTTGATATCGGTGAACTGTAAACATAATAAAGTGAATAGAACAGTAGAAAAGTACGTTGTGATATTTCTCAGTCTTGTAGCCGACTCTAGAAAGTACAGTCACTTATTCCAGTGAAATCGTAACCAAGAAAGCGCGAATAAGTTTCGAGCATAAAAATGATTCATAATTCATCAGTGATATTTTTTTGAAATATTATGAACTTTCATATGTGTTCTGTTGTTTTCCTTTCATCCGAGATGGTATCGATGAAATTTTTGTCTCGATTGACCGTCTAAAAACGATATCAAGTTAACAGCACTTTCTCACACGACTTCGTTCACTAGTTTCAGTGGTTCGTGTGCTGCCCGTTTTTGACGTTTTCCTTCTTTTAATACGCATTTTGCACTGTTTAAAAAATCTTGAAAGTAGATTTGAACACAGGAGTTACTACTTCCAATAATCATCTCTAAAAAATCTGATTTTTCTTAAACTTCTTCCTACACATATTAACATACTTCATGAGACAATGACGAGAAGGAAACGTAATTCAATTAGCTAAGTAACAAGTAATCACGTACAGACACCTCAGTAGAAAGAAAGGAAAGGTCCTTCCCTCATTGGTTATCTGTCCGATGTACTTTGCACGTAAAGTCCAGCCTTTGCATAGCGTGAAGTAATTTGTAAGTTCTAAAATCTCAAAATCGTGAATAAAATACAAAATAATAACGTAAGTTCATCTTCAAACTTACCAGTTCTGACTGAATAAGTATTATGAAAGGTCAAACTAAGGCTACCTGCTGAACAACATTGATTCTTATTCTAAACACCTGCACGTAGAATTCATATTTAACAATCTCTTAATACTTGCAAATGATAAATGTGTAATATCTGAAGAAAACGTGATGATGACTGTCAAACAGAATACTGAGGACGAGTCTTTCGCACAGAACAAAGTCCTCTTTAAAACCAGTACCCAAGCGTGTAAAACTGGACCATTTGGCTGCTTGCTTTTTGAGCTCCTGGACTCTCTTTTTATTTACACAAAGTATTCAACAATTTAGTGTCAGTGTAACCCTCTAACTGTAACGAAATACATACAAACTACCATAATGAATATTTGTCATACGCTGACTTGCTATACCACCTCACGTCACACCATGCGACAACAGTGCTTGGTTTTGGAACGAAATAAACTTTGGCTTTATCTTTCCTACGTGAAAACATTAGTGGAATAATATCCTATAGTGACACACTGACACTAAGTGCGCTGTCGTCTATTGAACTCCATTAGTGATTAACTACGTTATTAAATTTAAATTTAAAAAATTGAAAAAAACAACAAACAAAACATTTTTGTTTAAAACAACAACGACAATATGCAAAACTAAACCAATTAATTTTACGTATTTTAACTGAATTATGCACGAGCTTTTTCTTTAATAGATTGTTTAGGCAGAGTATTCGTGATGAAAATTTGTAGGCGAAAGACTTTAGAAACGTCGTCTTCTATACTTGTGTCTCCACAGTTGCCGTCTATTCTACAAAATTTCATTATGCACTAGCTCAGTGTAAACAAAACTTCATGTAAACCGTTTCTTATTATCTGTTTGTACTTTCAGGCTGGAAATGATACAGATTAAAGCGCATACGACGTTTTGAAAATTGCAGTTACATGATGAATTATTAATAATCAAAAAAGGCTTAACTTCAACATGTCCTAGAATGTTTTCTACCAGTTTCTCCGAACTGAAAGTGAATTATTTCTCAAAGAAAAACACACCCACCATATTTTGTAATAGATTTACTGACAGTCAACTATAAACCCTCTTGAACTATATCATTGTTACAATAGAATCTAAACTAAAGTCACCTTGCACTAGTAAGATTTATAAATGAGGTTTCAATAATACCAGTGTCAGGTTTTAAACTTGTACAATGTGTTGCGGCAAATAAAATTATTTTTAAAATTATCTTTGTTTGTTTTTGAATTTCGCACAAAGCTACGCGAGGGCTATCTGCGCTAGCCGTCCCTAATTTTGCAGTGTAAGACTAGAGGGAAAGCAGCTAGTCATCACTACCCACCGCCAACTCTTGGGCTACTCTTTTACCAACGAATAGTGGGATTGACCGTCACATTATAACGCCCCCACGGCTGAAAGGGTGAGCATGTTTTTTTTGCGATGGGGAATCACTCTCTTCAAGTCTTAAAATGCCTTGTCATTTTTAATTTAAAAAAACTGTATATAATGCTAAAAGTACAACGACATTTGAATTTTTTTTTTAAATTATTGGGTAACTTGTAAGAAACGAAGATGTATCTTTCTTAACTAATGACTCCTCGAATGGTCAGCAGTTAATCCGAGGCCTTTGAATACTACAAATTGGGTTTCGATGCCTGCGGCGATGATATGATAGTTAGCCCATTTTGTTAACTCAGTAACCAGTAAATGTAACTGATGAATAAAAAAAAATTGGTACACGCATGATGACATCTATAAAAACATGTCCAAACATGTTTGAAAATTAGAATGTTTATATTATTATTATTGATATTTTTATGTCTCGTATCGTTGCTAAAGTTAAATATAATATTTAGGTTGTCATCCCAGATATGTACCCCGCTGGTACAGCAGTAAGTCTACGGATTTACAACTCTAAAATCAGGGGTTCGATTCCCCTCGATGGATTCAGCAGATAGCTCGATGTGGCTTTGCTGTAAGAGAAACACAAACACAAAAGGTGAAAACTGACCTGATCTTCTTCGGAATTCCTGAAGATATGGTACAGGTGAGACTGATTTCTCTTACGATTACATAAAATGGTTCATGGTTTACTGCACAAAAAAATCCTCAGATGATAAATTATCTGGTTTTCAAACCCTTTTTTTCCGTTAGTACCTTTCATTCCAGAGCTCCAAAGGTAAGTTTGCACTTAAACAAACAAATATAACCTAGAAATTCATTTTTCATGTGTTCCTGTTATTGTTGTGCTACCTTTATGAATTTAGGTTTATAGATACCTTTATATTATATAGAGAGATATCATAAAGGCAGATTATGACGTTGAAGTTAATAACACTAAGTGTTTTGTATAACAGCGAAGTCTTCCTCAATATGCAGGTTTTTCATTACCTTTAAATAAAATCATTTTCTATATATCTAAACTCAAACATCTAATGCATCTTAAAGATAATCTGTACAACAAACCTTTCAAAAGTGAGGATAATAATGCTGAAAGATATTTACTAATAAATTATCCTTTAAAACAAAAAAAAAACAATTCGGCTGTTAGATAAAGATTTCTCGATGACATTTTAAACGTGCGTCGAGAAATCTGATGAAATATATTGATCATATATGGCAACTTCATGAGAAAAGCATTTCAACGCCTTAGTGTTCTTTAGAGGATTACTATCACATATACATCATTTTCAATATTTGCTTTGTAAAGCATGGATTCGTGCTATCTCAAAGCAGTTTTTTATTATAGCTAGAACGCAATCTTTACGGTAACTTAAAACCTTTGTATTTTTTGGCTGTTAGGATTCATTTGATTTTTAAAAAAACAGTATGTGTGTGCATACATATATATACACATATTATTCAAACAATAAGCGATTAAAATGACACACACACATTTATACATATATATGTATATATATGCAGTAACATTCATTCCATTTTATGGCATACTTCAGCATATCCAAGTGCGTTATTTTTATGCACAAGCAATTATATTCTATTCATAAAAGCAATTAGTTTCAAGCTAATCATTCGTCTCTCCAACCTATGTACTCATAATTCACTTTTCTTTGGATGTAATTATATGAAAAGCAAACATTTAAAAATGCATTGAATAATAAAAAAGTATACCATGCGCAACTGAGATGTGTAATTATTGCGGGAAGATGTACTATAAGTATTTGCCCTTTTCAAACCAAACATAAGAACTCATGTTGGATGAAAATCTCTGTCATCAAGCTGAACAGTCGTTAAACCCAGATTTTTAAAGAGGTTGAATTTCTTTCATTATACACTTTAACATTTCCATACGAGGGTCGCGGGTTTGAATCCTGGTCGCACCAAACATGCTCGCCCTTTCAGCCGTTGGGGCGTTATAACGTGACGGTCAATCCAACTATTCGTTGGTAAAAGTGAAGCCCAAGAGTTGGCAGAGGATGGTGATGATTAGTTGCCTTCCTTCTAGTCTTACACTGCTAAATTAGGGACGGCTAGCGCAGATAGCCCTGGAGTAGCTTTATGCGAAATTCAAAACAAACAAACATTTCAATAAAAAGATGAGCAGTGCTAATGGCTGAGTCCTCAACCGGCGGAACGCCGTTCCGGAGCGTTTCGCGCCAGTTTAACCCTTGAAACGTAGGAAAGTTAGTCATTGTGTGGATTTACCTCATAAAATATTTCGGTTTTCATATTATAAAGTTCATTAATGTTAAGTTGAAATTCAAATTTGTTTTGGAAAAAATAATTTAAAAAAGATTTCTCTATCAGAGAACCACTTTATCTTATAACTGTTAATAATTGCTCTTAATAATAGAAAATAAACACGTGTATAATGAATAAACATTTCGAGACCTTACACTCACCAAGACCTTAAAGTAGCACTTGTTTATTAAAAAAAATAAAACGAAAACAAACATAAACGTGCGTCACTATAAAACTATTGTTTAGTCTTATTTTTACTGTAGTTTGTGATTCATTCCTTATTAAATCGTCTATTACTTTCAAATAAAGTTACAAAAATATCTTAAAGTTTATGGAATTACTACACTTAGCTTAGAAACTGTTAACAGAAAACGTTTAATGTTTGATGCAGTAATGATAAAAATATTGAGAAGAATTCCTGTGATTTTAATTCTTTACTTCTTGTTTGACAGTTTCTAAATACAGACAGAAGGGTCATTTATAGATGGTTCAAAATAATATTGTTCCTGGAGTACGTATACAGAAAGAGGACGATTCTATACTGTAGGGTAGAAGTGGAATGCAATTATGGTCATAAACTTAACAAATCAGTGCAGTATTCGAAACTACATAAACATGTCAGTGGTACAAATTACATAATGCATCAGTTAGTACTTCCTTTGTTTTTCCTTTCAACCAAAGAAAAGATTTTATACTTATCGCAATATAGACAATTGATAATTAATTCTGATTAGCTTTTCATTTTTTCCTTTAAGAGCATGCTACGAAAGCACTACAGTGAGGTACAATTGTATTTTAACAGTTTTATTGAAATTGTGAAACATCTCAGGAAAAGATGCTTTATGTTTTTTGTTGGGATTTCTCCTGTCTAGCTTTGTTCTGTTTACTGTAGGAATCGAACACTGAATTTTAGCATTATAAGTGTGGAGATTTATTGCTGACCCACCGGGAAGCAAATATTTCATGTAATAAAACAAACTTTTGCATGATATAGTGTAATAGTTGACGAAGAGTGGAAATTACTTAAATTATATAAATTATTAATTAAATTCATTATCTAAGAATTTATTGGAATTTTTGTATCTCTAGATAGTGGGACATACAGCCAATCTTCTTTCGTTATTCAGATAATGCTAAGTCTACGAAAAGACATTTGATAAATTAATTTAACACCAGAAAACGAGAAAAACTTGAATAAAACATATAACTTGGAAAACCATAACTCTGACTAAATGAAAATCATTTTATTCCTTTAGTACATTCTGACTTAGTCTTTAAGTGCAAATTTTGTTCATTTGCATTTGACAGAAAGACGATAAAAAGTCGTGTAAATAGTACAATCACAACTAACTGTCGATTCGATAAGTATACACTGCTGGACAAAATCTTAAGGCCAATGAACATTAAGAAAATATATGCATTTTGCGTTGTTAGACTCAACCATTTATTTGAGTAGAACTTCGAAAGATGAAAATAAGAAAATGGAAAATAAAAATAAAAAAACTTTTTTAACACTTAATAGGGAAAATGTGAACACTATGAAATTAGCCTAAATACTAGCTGGTCAAAGTTTAAGACCATACCAAAAAACAATTCCTAAACAGGACAAAGGACTTTTTCAAGGTGAATAACGTGATTTTTTTGGACCATCCAGCGTGTTTGCCCGAAGTAAACCCCATTTAAAATGCTTGTGGGTGGATAGCAAGGGAAATCTGTAGAAATGGACGTCGATTCCAAACAGTGCATGATCTTCGTGAAGCCGTCTTCACCACTTGGAATAACATTCGAATCAGCCTTCTGCAAACGCTTATGTCGACCATGCCAAAGCGAATTTTTGAAGTTATTCGCAATGATGGCCGTACAACTCACTACTGAGACCTCTTGTTGGGCATTTCTTACCCTGTTTAGGACTTCTTTTCGGTATGGTCTTAAACTTTTAACCAGCTAGTATTTAGGCTAATTTCATTGTGTTCAAGTTTTCTCTGTTAAATGCTATTTTTTTATTTTCCCTTTTATTATTTTCATCTTTCGAAGCTCTACTCAAATAAGTAGTTGAGTCTAATAACGCAAAATGCATATTTTTTTCTTTATGTTCATTGACCTTAAGATTTTGGCAGCAGTGTATCTCGGCTTGATTTGTTTTGAAGTTTCGCGCAAAGCTACACGAGGGCTATCCACGTTAACCGTCACTAATTTAGCAGTGTAAGACTAAAGGGAAGGCAGCTAGCCATCACCACCCACCGCCAACTCTTGGGCTACTCTTTTACCAGCAAATTGTAGGATTAACCGTAACATTATAATGCCCTCACGGATAAAAGGGCGAGCATATTTAGTGTGACTAGGATTTTAACTCGCGACTCTCAGATTACGAGTCTAACGCCCTGACCACCTGGCCATTCCGGGCTCATAGTCTCGGTTTACATAAATCGAGATTGCTCAAGCTACAGGAAAACAAAACTTATGAAACAACAAAATTTAATGAGTTGGATTCAGATTCTCAAAAACGGTTGTGAATTTTAGCTTAGCTATAAAGTCAACAATTTTTAACCTAAATTAAATAATAAAAAATGAAAATGTTTCAGATGTTTTACATAAAAACCGGGAAGAATAAAATAAAAGTGAAATATTTGAATCATCACTTTACCTATTTTTGTTGTGTCTGCCTACTACTTATAACTTTATTCGTAGATCATCGGAATCCATGAATTTTTCTGATCAAACATAATAATAAAAAACGTTCATTGTGATAAACGAAAAATATTAAAGATACGACAATCTTAGGAATTTTGTACCTTTGATGATTTTCTTTAATTTTGACAATTTTGTGTTTTTGTTGGTTTAATCGCCTGATGACCTAGCGGTAAATTTACAGACTTACAATGATAAAATCCGGGTTTCGATTACTTACGGTGATCAAAACTACTGTGATTACGGTGATTACCATTGTGTAGCTTTGCAATAGAAACAACAATAAGCAGACAGACTTATTGGTTTATTGGGCCCTGAGGTTCAATAAAGCAAGGACTACAATCATCAGTGCTGAGATGTTTTTGTTGTTTTTTTTTTCATTGGTTTGAGTTGGAAGGATGATTCCGTAATCATTTTGTGTTATTTACAAGTTGTTTATCGTCTTTGTTGTTATTACAGAAATAGACAATAGAATTAGTACAACTTGATGTTAAATTAATTCAGTTATAAGTTAATCGTCTAATTTTTTAATTTCTCAGTAAGGTGCATTTCCTTATATTGTAACACTTTCCATAGAATAGCTTCATTTGTTTACATCTTCTAGCCTCTTTATGTTTTCTTCTCTTGTATTTGTAACCTATCTTCTACTAATATTTTTTTTATCATCTGCAACGTTTAATTATTGGCGGATTGTTCTACCACTGAATTGTCTCGTTGTTGTGGTGGTGATGTACTTGTATGTTTCTTCACTAACGACAAACACCATTTTTTTGTTATTTCGATCTTTGAACAAGTTAGATGAGATTTCTCCATTAGGGTAAAACTTTCCTTCGTATTCCTAATCTCTATTGTTATTCTCTTTCTTTCCCTAAAGATAACGAGAATCTAGAATTTCCTTTTAAACCCTTTATTCGAATCTTTGCTCAACTATTACAAATACTTCCATTCTAAAAGTAGTATTATTTTATTTTGACTAAATAGGAAACAGTTGAACTATTTTTCGAAAGTTTGAGAACCTGAATAAAAACTTGGTAAATAACCAGCTTTGACGATGATATGGTCGAAACTTAAACGAAACCTATTAATCAGGATTTATGTTTCTCTTTCTGAAAGATACATGCGATGATAGATAATATACAATATCCATGCTTTTTGTGATATTTAAACTTTTGATATACTGGCAAAAAGTTTCTTTTTTCTTTATTTTGCAGTTATGAATACACTGAGAAAGAAAGTATTTTCACACACATTCTCTACGGCCCGTCATGGCCAGCTGGGTTAAGACGTTCGACTCATAATCTGAGGGTCGCGGGTTCGAAGCACCATCGCACCAAACATGCTCGCCCTTTCAGCCATGGAAGCATTATAATGTGACGGTCAATGCCTCTATTCGTTGCTAAAAGAGTAGCCCAAGAGTTGGCAGTGGGTGGTGATGACTAGCAGCCTTCCATCTAGTCTTACACTGCTAAATTAGGGACGACTACCGCAGATAGCTCTCGAGTAGCTTTGCACGAAATCCAAAACAAACAAACAAACAAATACATTCTCTAAGTAAATTAGCAAATTTTAAGCTGGAAGTTCATGTATTTTTAATCATTCTTGACATAAAAAATAGCTAAAATTAGAATCAAGAATTGTTAAGTTAGTTGATGTACGAATAAGGTATTAAAAATTATATTTAAAATTTAAATATTTTTAAAATCAGACAGTTTTTACAAAATGTAATTTTACGTAAAGTGATTTATTTGTGATGACTTAAAATTACATTTTTCCTATGTTACTTCCAAATACCAAATCCACACATAAAAGTTATAAAAAAACAACAACATACACTGCTGGCCAAAATCTTAAGGCCAATGAACATTAAGAAAAAATATGCATTTTGCGTTGTTAGACTCAACCACTTATTTGAGTAGAGCTTCGAAAGATGAAAATAAGAAAAGGGGAAAAAAATGGCATTTAATAGGGAAAATTTTAACACTATGAAATTAGCAAAAATACTAGCTAGTTAAAAGTTTAAGACCATACCGAAAAGAAGTCCTAAACAGGGTAGTAAATGCCCAACAAGAGGTCTCAGTAGTGAGTTGTACGGCCGTGATTGCGAATAACTTCAAAAATTCTCTTTGGCATGGTCGACATAAGCGTTTGCAGAAGGCTGGTTGGAATATTATTCCAAGTGATGAAGATGGCTTCACAAAGATCATGCACTGTTTAGAATCGACGTCCATTTCTATAGACTTCCCTTGCTATCCACCCTCAAGCATTTTAAATGGGGTTCATTTCGGGCGAACAGGCTGGATGGTCCAAAAGAATCACGTTATTCGCCATGAAAAGGTCCTTTATCCTGCAGGCATTGTGGATTGCAGCGCTCTCCTGTTGAAAAATCCAGTAATTTGCACATAAGCAAGGGCCTTCAGTCAATAAGGACGCTTTCTTCAACATGCCCATGCAGCCAGCCGCTGTTTGACGCCCTTGTATGACCTGAAAATCTATTGTTCCATGGAAGGAAAAAACACCCCAGATCATGATGGAGCCTCCTCTACTGTGTCGTGTAAAAAATGTCTCCAGTAGGATATCCTTATCGTGCCAGTAATGTTGGAAGCCATCTGGACCATCCAGGTTAAATTTTTCTCATCAGAGAACAAACCTTCTTCCACTTTTCTACGTCTCATGTTTGGTGCTTCTCAGCAAACTTTAACCAAGCTGTTTCGTGGTGTGGAAGGAGGCGTGGCCTTTAAAGACGTTTACAGTTTTTAAAGCCTTTCTCTCGTAGATGCCGTTTTATTGTTTTTGAGCTGCATTCTGCGTCCGTAAGGGCCTTAATCTGGTTCGACGATCGGCTGGTGTCTTGCCGGACAACCCGTCGAATCCTTCTGCTCAGCCCCTGCAAAGGTTTCTTTGGCCGACCACTTGAAATTCTCGCTCCCTATTCCTCAGGGTCTTTTAAAAAATTTGCAACAGCAGTTTTACTACGCCCAATCTCACCAGCGATGGCACGTTGAGAGAGACCTTGCTTTTGCATCTCGACAATTCTGCCACGTTCAAACTCTGTCAACTTTTTAGCCAATGTAACACGGGAGATGTTGACAACGCTAATGCTTGAACACAAATGACTAAATTTCGTAACGTGTTTACCGGTTAACGCTTCGTTTCAGTATGGTTTTAAACATTTGACCAGCTAGTATTTAGGGTAATTTCATAGTGTTCACATTTTTTTTATTAAATGCTAAAACTTTTTTCACCTTTTCTTATTTTCATCTTTTGAAGCTCTACTCAAATAAGTGGTTGAGTCTAAAAACGCAAAATGCATATTTTTTCTTAATGTTCATTGGCCTTAAGATTTTGGCCAGCAGTGTATTCACAAGGTTTAACTCTTATACGGTAATTTATTTTTCTATATTAATTCCTTATTTTTAGCATTAGAAGTTTCATATTATTTTATTTTTCTGGCATAAAGAAGCCTGAAATAAGAATATTTGTTTTTTGTAACACAAACGTTTGTGTTCGTTTTGCTTGGCCCCAAATGGCCAAGCATGTTAAGGCACTCGACTCGTAATCCGAGGGTGGCGGGTTCGAATCCTCGTGCACCAAACATGCTCGTCCTTTCAGCCGTAGGGGCGTTATAATATTACAGTCAATCCCACTATTCGCGGGTAAAAGAGTAGCCCAAGAGTTGGCGGGGGGGTGGTGGTGATGACTAGCTGCCTTCCCTCTAGTCTTACACTGCTTAATTAGGGACGGCTAGCGCAGATAGCCCTCGAGTAGTTTTGCGCGAAATTCAAAACAAACAATCGTTTTGCTTTAATCATTATTCTGTGTTGTTGAAAATAATCTTTTAATTAATATAATTGTTTTTAAAATACCTGATTACTAGTATGGTGTTTAAGGTTAAAAACGCAATGAACACAAATTTCGAAAACAATAATATTACTATTTTACGTTTAGCAGAATATATCAGTAGAACTAAACAAACAATTCAATTGTGAATCAGTGTTATTTTAATATAACCTGTAAATTTAATTAGTGTGAATATTCGTGAATTTATTGAGATAATTAACTTTAGAAAAACTAAATTTAAATTATTAAATAAGGACAATGGGCCTAATGGAAATATTGTCAGTAGATGGCGTGAAATATCTAATATGCAAAGCAGTCTTCTGGTAATTGTGTAAGTAAGGGTTATATTTTGCAAAACATTACATCCCTGAAGATGACGTATTTATATACGTCGAAGCATGTGGACTATGTGAAACTGTTTCCTAGCCCCATGGGTTTGTTTATTATTGATTTTAATCCTTTTGGTACGTTATTGGTATGTTATTGTAAGTTTGGGATTGGAAACTATCTTATTTTTAGAATTGTGTATAAGATAATCATTGTTTGTTTTTAAGTAATTGTGTTTTTAACACTAACAGAATTGTTATTTTCTACTTCAAGTATTTTTGATAAAGTAATTTTGTTCGGGATTTTTACCAGTGGTTATTATAAGAACCAAAGAACAAATGCACCATGTATGAAATCCCAGTTATGTGCACTACGACCGGTAAAAAATAAATCGATTTCTTACTTTTATCTTATACTTTATATATCATGTGTTAATTTGCATTATTATTACATAATTTGACTTCTCTTGATAAATGGTTACTTAAATCAGGTTGTTCTGAAGTCTTTGTATGTGGTATTCGATATCGATGAATGAGTCTTTCAATAAGTTACTCCTGCAAAAACATGAGATTCAAGGCTGAATGGTGAGTATGGGGGTAAATGGTGAACAAGTTTGAATAAACCATTTAAATATTAATTCTTAAGCTGGATTTTAATGTTGAAAACTAAAACATTCTGACTTAACACTAGAAACACAAACTTAACGGGGAACAAAGACTAGGACACTTCCTAGTACAGGAATCGTAGAAAAACTAAAATAACCCTTCTCTATTTCTATCTGATATTGAGTCTAAGCTTGATTATTAAAACAACAACAGAAGAAACAACCTCAGTTATTGGTTTAAAGAAAAAATTCTCAAGATGAATTATTTTTCCAAATGTGCCTGAATGTCTTAGACGTTAAAATTATATTAAAAGTTTGGATACTTGTACAGAATTTTCCCAGTATGTTTGTGAATTTCGCGCAAAGCTACTCGAGGGCTATCTGCGCTAGCCGTCTCTAATTTAGCAGTGTAGGAATAGAGGGAAGGCAGCTAGTTATCACCACCCACCGCCCACTCTTCTGCTACTCTTTTACCAATGAATAGTGGGATTGTCCGTTACATTATAACACCCCCACGGCTGAAAAGGCGAGCATGTTTAGTGCGACGGGGATGCGAACCCGTGACCCCAGATTAAGAGGTGAAGCCTTAACCCATCAGGCTATGCCGAGCCGCCTAGAAACGCCCCTTATATCCTGATGGTTTTGCTTTATACCGCAAGGAGGCTCTCACTTGTTTCTAGTGCTTCTCTTTCTTTATTTAAATTGACGTGATCAGTTATTTACTTACTAAGCGCCGTTAACACCAGTTATTGTTACCTAGACATAACGACATAAAATATCTACATCTTTCTCATAAGAAAAATGGATATTCTGGACGTTTTTTGAGGTCATCAGTTGTGAATTTTTAAATGAAAAATTCAATTCCCTTAGTATTACAAGACTGTTACTGTATCCAATAAAGGTCCAGTACGTTTATACTGTTCTTACTTAAATAAACGGAGCTTATTCTAAAAAGCCGAATCAATGAACTACTACATATGTATTGCATATAAACTGAAAGAGCTGTCTTTAAATTCTTATGTGCAATTTAAAAAAAAAGAGCCTGCAGTGGCAAATTAATACGCCATGTGGCTGTGCGTATCCATGAACACGTAGGGCTTATCTGCAGAACTAACTGAATACTCTTATATTCTTACACTTCAGCTATCCACAACTATCCGTGAAATATTATTAATGGACTTATAAAGTTGTAGCTAAGAGCAACATAGATTTTCTTTCTTCTGATTAACTAAAGTCTCATTAAAAATTATTTCTCAATTTTTGCAGAGTTATGATCTTTTTGATTCTTTTTCATTAGCCATATAGATGTGTTTACTTACTTATTTACTGATTTTGTGTGTTTGTGTTTTTTCTTATATCAAAGCCATATTGGACTATCTGCTGAGCCCATTGCGGGGAATCGAACCCCTGATTTTAGCGTTTCAAATCCGTAGACTTGCCGCTGTGTTGGCGGGGGACTTGCTGGTTTTTATAATCAATTTGAGTCTTAACATTGCCCTTACAAATATTCATTGCAGTACACAAGCCCCTATTTAGAATTGAAGTTGTTACTCATAATTATGGTTTTGTATTCACTGTAGGAATTTTCTCAAAATTGAATGTTTGAGTTCTAAAACGTTCATTAGATATGTTGTCAAGAATCACCTTCATGGCTGTATTATTCGTCTACTTTTTTCGTCTCATGAATATTTTATCAGAAAATTCTTTATTCGACCAACAGCAGTTGATAAGGACGGATATAAATTAAAGCTATTTATATCTTACAGCCGTATCATGACATTGAAATACTATTTTCAATCATTCCTATATTTGTAATGTTGATATAACTAACTAATACATTGCTTATACACCAAACAAAGTAGGTAAATACTATTAAGTACTTTAGAGCAAACAGAGACGTTAACATGCCTAAAGAAGTTTCTGGAAACAAATTCGAGGCTAGAGAGAGACACACTATAATATTTGTCTAAAGTCCTATGGTAGGTATTCGTGTAACTGTACGTAACTAGTAGCATGCTCAAGCCAAAGCCACGACGCGAACCATAAGCTCGAGTTCTCCTATTCTGATACTGCGCATGAAATTTATGGCAACCTGATTGTTTGTTTCCATGGAAAAACGTTACTCATTAATTTAACTTAATGGTATATACTAGAGATATTATACCGAGAAGCTCTCGTGCAAAATTTACTCATGTCACATTAATATGTGTTTTATAAATTAGTTTATGTAAATTTGTTTCATGTTCGTTGCAAAGTACTTGGCTTATGCAAATACGGACCACATCAGGCAATGATGTTTCCGTCTGCTTTCATTTTACGTAAGGCGAACTGCTGTACAAATCTTTCCACTTTAAGTTATAAATATGTTAAGGTTTAAGCTCAACTGGGGCACTTTCTTTTTCAAAACTAACTTTTCACTTGTATTCATAACTAACTTCTAAATAGATTAGAGCGCTCAGTGAAATTAAACTATAATACTAGCAAAAATGCGGTAATTTTACGAAATATCTGTTTTATTGTACTCACTTCTAAACAGAGTAATTAAATTATTTGACAAAATCCTGAACCAATAAACTCGTATATCAATTCCTATTACTTTTCGATGAAGAGCATTTTTATTTTAAAAAATTAAAACAAAAAAAACTTGCATTTGTTTTCGAAAATGTTAATAAATGACGTAATACTTTTTAAGCTCATTTATAGAGCAAGTTGTTATTGAATCGTATGTTATTCAGAATTCAGACGATAGCTTTCGTCATATTAATAACTATTTATCATAAAAGCTCATTCGGACATGACTTGTGTTCTCCATCTTGTCGATCAGTATAAGAACAAAGTTTTGTTAATTTCGAAGATTAAACAATCTCAGTAAGTGGACAAGAATAAGAAATATTAGAAACTATAAAACTGTGTACCTGAAAAATAGTAGTTTGTAAATTCCCACTTTTTGCAAAACTAGTTTGGGGGTGTTTATTTCTCAAGAGCACAGTATTGGTTGAGCAATTACTAGTCTGTTGGAAAAATAATTAATAGCATTTTTAAATTTAGCAATAAGAATATCGTGGTTTATCGTCTAACGAAGGGCTAACGTTGTGTACCTAGACTTGGCCCACAATAACTAGAGGAATAGAAGATATAAAATTGCATGAAAGAAGACTGAGGCGTGAGGTCTTAGTAAAATGAAATACGCAATGTAAAACAACAACACACAAATTAATCTTTATTGCCTTCTTCCGATAAAGAAGGCCCGACATGGCCAAGCGTGTTAAGGAGTGCGACTCATAATCTGAGGGTCGCGGGTTCGCATCCCCTTCGCGCCCGCCCTTTCAGCCGTGGGAGCGTTTTAAAGTTACGGTCAATCCCACTATTTGTTGGTAAAAGAGTAGCCCAAGAGTTGGCGATAGTTGGTGATGACTAGCTGCCTTCCCTCTAGTCTTACACTGCTAAATTAGGGATGGCTAGCACAGATAGCCCTCGACTAGCTTTGTGCGAAATTCAAAAACAAACAAACAAACCGATAAAGAAAAACAGACAGCCTGACTGGAAAGAAGATATTGTCCGAATGCGACTAAACGAAATAGTTTTCTCAAACATGACGCAAATCGACCATAAACATTAGTTGTTTTTCAACTAGTCAAAACAGTGCTAACCGACTATGTTAAATTTTCCAACATATGTGTGGCAACTCCATAAAGAATTAGTATTGTAAGGAGTGAAGCCACCCACACCAGGTTATAAAGAAATATTGCTCTGTTTACATGCTTTAACCAGGTAAAGGCTTTAACCATCTTTTCACAGTTAAAACAGAAACTTTGCGTGTGTATATATATATATATGATTAAATAGTGATGAAGACGCACAGATAAGACTACAAAAGAAAACATTTCATTGTTTACCTCAGGTTTCCAATTAACCTTAATTCAAAATTAAAAACCGAATTAAAATCTTGAAATGAGAAGCAATTAACGTCATACAAAGTTTATTCCTAAGTAAATAGCATAAATACAGATTTCACTATCCAATCCAACTCTGACATGTGACGTTAATGATAGGACAATAAATAATCATTTTCCCAGAATTACAACATTTACAAACAAAAACCAGACTTCACAACATACCACTATTGCTATACAATAAAGATACCTACAAGGGGCTACGTTTCTTGAAATGTAATAAATTGTTTGTTTTGAATTTCGCGCAAAGCTAGTCGAGGGCTATCTTCGCTTTCCATCCCTAATTTAGCAGTGTAAGACTAGAGGGAAGGCAGCTAGTCATTACCAACAACCGCCAATTCTTGGGCTACTCTTACCAACGAATAGTGGGATTGACCGTAACATTATAACAACACCACAGTTGAAAGGGCGAGCATGTTTGATGTGACCGCGATTCGAACTCGCGACCCTTAGATTACGTGTCGGACGCCTTAACCCATCTGCCCATGCTGGGCCAGGATGTAATAAATGATCATTTTTACATCATTGCAGAAAACCAAGATTACTGATAATAATTAAATTAACTACTCGAGATTATGCAGTATTTTGGTTGCATATTTATATATGCATATACACGCATGCCATGTTGTCGATAAGATTCAATGTTTACAACACAATATAGAAATGCATCCGATGTCCAAAATTAGGCCTTCTTTAGTCTCTTGATAAACTTTAGCTTAATTCTAAATTTTACCCTTTTATCCTATCCAAAGTTTCGTAGTTGCTGTCAAACAAAAGGAAAAGAAAACAGAAACAATGAAACTAGGGAGATATTTCATCTTCTTTTCCATGACACACATGCAATGTCGAGTAGACGGCAAGTTATGACATCAAACTGTCTTGTTGCTGTCACTATGGTAATTATGATAGAAAAACTGGAACCATTAGACAACAATAAATGAAGACACGTGATGATGACTAGCTGCTTTCCTCTAGTCTTATACTGCTAAATTAGGGACGGCTAGCACAGATAGCTCTCGAGTAACTTTGTGCGAAATTCAAAAACAAACAAAGCAGTTATTCAGATATTGTAAAGTTTGTAATAAATTACAATATTTTATCAGTAATGTTGAAATACTGATACAAAAATTAATAGTTAATGGACTTAATAAAGAAATTTGAAATAAAATTATTAAATAATTCTGTAACAATTATAAGAATGTATTAAATAAATATAAAGAAATAAAAATCAGAGAAATTTTACTAAAAACTTCTAATAACTATTTTCAGTTATGAATTAAATCATTTAACAACTTGGCACTACTTTATGCGGATGTACACCTTGTCGCATATAAAGGCTTATTCAGAGCATGGTAGTTACAGTAGACTTAATGGGTGGTGGTTGGGTTCTATACTAGTTTATTAAGATAACTGGATGGGAATCTTCAAATTAGTATATTTCGTTTACTGGGCTACCAATTATTGCCTTTCTACCATAATGTGGGCTAGAATATTAACTTAAAGAGGTTAGTTTTAAGTTACTTACCTCCAAGTGGTAGTATCGTATTTTTCTTATTCTTATTGTTAATTTTTAATTAATGTTTTTCTTCTTTACTTTGGAAAGCAGTCATCTTCCCACAACTGTCTGCAGGCAGTGAAGGATGATATAGATGTCGGACATTATGGGCTTTAGCGCCTACATCTGACTCCCTTAATTTATTTTTTCTATATCTATTTCTTACTCCTTTATACTAGTTCTTTATGTGAGATTGGCGAATGGAGGTTAAGACTGATAGACAGTGTATCCCCACTGCAATGTGAGTCGTACTTACACAGTCACCTCCAGAACCTAGGATACATTTTATATCTCACATTATAGCTTGTATCCTGGGGTATTTTTAATTAATTCAACATTTTTGTTTATTATTTTTTAATTTATTCTTCTTTCGGCTTGTTTTTAGGTTTTAACAAACTAATATAATTAGTCAGAGGTTTGGATTTGCTCTTTCTAACGCAGCCCTTCCTTTCTAGTTTGTTTAATTAACTTTATCAGTATTAATGTTCGCTAAAATATACATATAAATACACATATATACATACATATATATGTAAACATACCTGTGTTTTACATTGATCTTTTCCCTATTTGGAAACGCGTCTTTTCTACAAGTAGCAAAAACATATATTGGCTAGTACGTCGCCTTGCGAACTATCATTTGTATCAGTCAGTTTTTTATTAGCAATGGGATATAGCTTTTTATACAGGTCGGATTCACTTGACAACAACCAACATACTTGAGATGTTTGATCTCAATGATTGTTCTCATCAGATGTCGCTTTTTTCTTTTCACAAACGGATTGCAATGCAGCTGTGTTATCGTTCTGTGGTCTTCAGCTCACTGAAAAATGTAGAGACTCCTTGCTCATAATATTGATGTCTGACAATTGTCGGTCATTTGTGTACCCGTTTCATTCAATTAACTCGAAATGTCATCTAACCAACCAATCCACACAGAGCTGTCAGCACTTTTACTGAGCTGCCAATTTCATACTGTGGCAGTAAAATATCGTTTCTTCTTACTATTAGTACTCCAATGGCACAGCCGTAAGTCTGCGGACTTACACCGCTAGAAATCGGGTTTTGATAGCCGCGGTGGACAGAGCACAAATAACCCTTTGTGTATCTTTATACTTGATATCAAAATAACAGCATATTACTTTCTTTTTTACGCGTATTTTTTCTATTATATTTTTATGCTCATGTACGGAAATGTAAAGTGGTAGACGTATTATTCTTCTTACAAAATTATCCCTTGCAATTTCTATGGTATAAAAGCAACTTTCTGAATGAACTTTCATCGCTATGTTTGCGTTTTTCTTTATTTTAGAAAATATAGTATTGTGAATTCAGTGTTTTGATACTCAGAGGCTATGCTTATGAAGAAATAGATGTATCTGCTGTGTCTCATACTGCAGTCAAAACACCAAGTAAAGAGTTATACGTGATACCGTTAATTTGACAAATTTCTTCAAAAACAAGAAACGTATCACTAAAGATAGCCAGCCCTCTTCAAGAGCGAACATTAAAAACAAAGTTGTGTCTGTCTGCATATCTCTTTGGAAACGAAAAATAACCTATGTATGAACATAGTATCCCCACTGCAATGCGAGTCGTACTTATACAGTCACCTCCAAAACCTGTTAAAATCGTTATTACAACATTAGCAAAGAACTATGAAGTAAGTCGTTGGTCTTTTATTTCTTTTTTTTTAATACAGATAACACAATTATTTAAATATTCCAATTTTTAAGATGTAAAGACAAAGTTATTTTCAAAAGTTATAAAAAAAATAACAAGAGTGGAATCGATACGCCTTAAAAATTTCCATAAGAGCAGAACGGTAACGAACCTTTAAAATGGATCAATCCAGTTTGTTAGAACTTTGGCATATTTTACTTTTTCCCTTCCTTTTCATGCTCTTAACTATTCTCTTTTGTATTTTTCATCACTTGGTCTTCTGTTTCTGAAAGAAAATGTAAAGAAAATTGTCAAACGTTATACTTCCCTAGAGTTTGCTGACAAATAGCCTGACTGGTGGACGACTGCCGACCATCAATAAACGTCTAGTTAGCAGGCGACATGCGATTTCCACGCCTCTGTAACGCCATGAAATTTTGCAAGCACTGCCTCGCCAATTTTCTTCGGTTACTGCTTCTCCCGCGTTTAGTGGCAGGACATATTCTCCACGCCTTGCTGAATCTGGGTCCGTTTATCAGGATATCTTAACACACTTGCTCCTTCTGTCGAGAAGACACTGAGTCGTGCGGTCGTTGAATTTTATCCTGGCGGAGATACTTGTCGTTTTGCCTTCCTTAATCATTAAACGCTTTATTTGTCTCTCCTTGAAACATTCAATAACAAAACTTAAAAATTAGAAAACGGAGAGACTAGTAGAAGGAGCGTATTAAAAGTTCTGAGAATTTTGAGACGGAAGTCGAGAATCGAATTCTAAGTTTTCACGTTTTGAGAGGGCATAACAAGGTACTAGATCAGAGATATGTGTTCAAGCAGTTTCAGTAAAAACGGATTGAACACAGATGCATGAAAATAAATTGTTTACATCAGTGATGACGAGAAACCCACTTGTTGAGAAATTTATATGCAAAAACGGCTCGTTTGGGCTGAGAAAACACTTTACATAGAAGAGCGAACAACGTTTCTTTCTTTGTGAACCTGACGATGACCGAAGAAGGTCGAAACGTTGTTCGCTCTTCTATGTAAAGTGTTTTCAGACCAATGTTTACACTGACCAATGTCACGATGAGATATTTCTACTGAAATAATAACTGCAGTCTTTTTAGTTACAATCAGGGGTTCGATTCCCCTCGGTGAGCTCAGCAGAAAAATACACAAACACACACTTTTTGGGTACAGTGAAGCTTTCTGTTTAGTGAGAAAATTTTTATGAGGAAAATAACTCTTCTAGCTAATTGGATATTTTTCATAAGCAAAACAACTGTTGTTCCTAGTTAGCTAATTTTATAAGGAAAATAACTCTTCTGGCTAGTTGGATATTTTTTATAAGTGATACAACTGTTTTTCCTAGTTAGTTACTTTTATAAGGAATATAACTCTTCTGACTAGTAGTTGATTATTCTTTTTATAACGAAAATAGCGTTTCTGGCGAATAATTGGATATATTTTATAAGTTAAACAACTCTTCTGGTTAGTGGGATATATATGTGTGTTTTTCTTATAGCAAAGACACATCGGATTCTCTGCTGCGCCCACGGAGGGAAATCGAACCTCTGATTGTAGCGTTGTAAATTCGTAGACTTACGGCTGTACTAGCGGGTAACATTTTATAAGGAATCTAACTCTTCTGGCTAGTTGGATATTTTTATAATGAAAATAATTCCTGTTTTATGACTAATTGCCTCAGAAATTCAAAGCACAAAAATATTCCTTAGAATTTTCAAAATTTTAAATTTCGTCATTTCCGTATATACTTATATATATTACTCAGTGAACTAAAAAGTTTCAAATTGCTCAACACGTTTGTTCTTAATTGTTTTCGGTGTGTGAGTAGAATGAAGATATATATGTGTGTGTAGGATAAGGATTTGTAAGTTTGTATAACGAACGTTTTATGTAGGTAGAATGAGCATTTTTATAAATGTAGAATTACTACTTCTGTGTGAATAAAAGAGACGTTCTTATTGGATAGAATAACCATTTCGGAACAGTTTTTGTGTCAGACCTGCTGGAGAAAACAACACAGTTTGTTAAAAGACAAACAACGGATAGGTTTCATGTAAACTTTTTATCTTCTAATGTCAAATCAGTATTGATAGAACCAGAATGCATTAAGTGCATTGTTTTGCCAGTAAGCTACGTTTCTATTATCTCAAAAGTAAAGTAATATATATGTATCTTGTCTTTAGTGACATGTAAGCAGTCTTAGCAGCACTCATTGAGCCAGAAATTGCATAAGACAAACATTAGGCAATGTTTATTACAAAATAACTTTTATAAAACTAAGATTTCTACTTAAGAGTCTCCCTGGTGGATCAATAGTAAGCTTACGGACTTGCAACACAAAGGTTTGTTTTCCAGGTGTGAACAAAGCATAGATAGTCTATTAGAAAAAAACAAACAAATGTACTTAGTATCAAATTTATACAAACTACAACTAACTTAATAACTTATAACGGCATTGACAATTCGTTAAATATTTTAATAAGATATATTGCTTATGTTTAGTAGAGAACTTAGAAGACTCATGAGGTCGATTCTAGGGGTTTGGTCTACAGCATTACAACAGCAATTAACAATGAAGAAAAATGATTGTGTATTCGTGAGAAGGTTTGATAAATATTTGTTTTGTAACTAACACATTATTATTATTGTTGTTCAAAATGTTTCGGAAAATAAATGAATTTTAATTCTTCTGTAAATTAGCCATAATAAAATAACGTTAAAGCATTATTAAAAGAGTGGTACTTTATTCTATGGAAAGTCCAGATGCTAACTTTATGTTAATTTGTTAGAGAAGTTGGTATTGTAAGTGTTTATCCAGAAGTTAACTTCGGAGACGTGGCACCGTTTCTTTAACCATGCGATGTAACTCCGTTAAGTGGTCGGAAACAAACTATAAACGTTTGTTTTTTAATTTCGCGCAAAGCTACACGAGAGCTATCTGTGCTAGCCGTCCCTAATTTAGCAGTGTAAGACTCTAGAGGAAAGGCAGCTAGTCATCACCACCCACCACCAACTCTTGGGCTACTCTTTTACCAACGAATAGAGGTCTGGCATGGCCTAGCGCGTTAAGGCGTGCGCTTCGTAATCTGAAGGTCGCGGGTTCGCGCCCGAGTCGTGCCAAAACATGCTCGCCCTCCCAGCCGTGGGGGCGTTATAATACGACGGTCAATCCCACTATTCGTTGGTAAAAGAGTAGCCCAAAAGTTGGTGGTGGGTGGTGATGACTAGCTGCCTTCCCTCTAGTCTTACACTCCTAAATTAGGGACGGCTAGCACAGATAGCCCTCGAGTAGCTTTGTGCGAAATTCCAAAACAAACAAACAAACGAATAGTGGGATTGATCGTCACATTATAACGCCCCTACGGCTGAAAAGGCAAGCATATTTGGTACAACTGGGATTCGAACCCGCAACCCTCAGATAACGAGTCGAGTGCCTTAACCACCTGGCCATGCAGGGCCAACTGGAAACGTCAGCTGGAAGATACGTAATTTCAAAAATGATTCCTGCGCGTTTCCCTGGTAAATCACTAGTAACTTTACTAACTTATAGTGCTAAAGTTTGACGTTAGATTCTTCGGGGTGGACAAAGCTCACCTAAATTACTGACTAGTTATTCGATAAAATAATATCCCATGATGGTGTTATTTTTGTCTGTAGCTTTTAATTTTGCAAGCATTGCTTTGTTATATGAGTATGTACTGAAACGTTTGTATCTGTTTAAGTATGATATATACTTTTACATCACAACTATTTTAAAGTAATCAAATATCTAAAATGCAAATTCGTGCCACTTGGAAACCACCGTAATGCCATATAACACGAGG